>NC_080041.1:72582303-72827204 GCF_012489685.1 Lotus japonicus
CTATCTTATGGTCAGGATCTGGACTGGTAGTACACTTTGAACTAAACTAAAATGAAAGCTCTTTTGAAAACCTTCTAGGATTATTACTATTCAGACTTATGATCATCTCTGCAGCGGAGGCGTTGAAGGCAGTAAGTCCCTGTGTGGCAGTAAGTCTATATTGGCCATACTACAGACATGTTATTAAGTTCTGAATATTTTTAATGTCCTTGTTTAGTTTCTTTTTGTGGTGGCTTAAGTCTGATCCATGTAAGACCCAAGATTTTAAGCTTAGGATCAGTGGAAGAGATTTCCATTTACGATAAGGGTTGATGTATTGTGAAGGGAAACCTGAACTAGAGTTTACCAAATGAAATAAATTTATGAAGGAGAAAGTTCAGGAAAAGTCAAAGGATTACATCATGATCGATAAAAGTTATAGTACGATCGTTATACGCTTAACCTAGGTCAGAAACCCTAGTATATAGCTAATTTTCACTTTTAGGCACGACGGAAGTTAATTCCAAAAATCTTCAGAGAAATTTTAGAACTTCTCTTTTTCCATATATCACAATCGTTTCGAGGCGAAACTCTAGGATCTACGAACGTCCGATTCCAATCATCGGAAGTTTGCCGAAACCGAATCCCTGGTATTTCAAAACCCTAGAATTTCTCGACGATGAAGACTTTTTCTACTCAGAGCTTCAAATGAATATTCTACACGCGTACACCCATTTCTCTTGATGATTTCAATCTTTCTTCCGAAGGAAGTTTTCTATTCCGACATTCGATGCAAAAAGCAACTTATCGGGTAAAATAGTTTTATACCGACTATGCATTAGTTGCCAAAAATACAAGGAGACCTCTTTATAGTTTTGGAATTCTTTTGCCAAAACATATCTATTAATTCACGGAGAATGACGCCGGAAAAATTAGATTCGCGAAACTTTCATTTTCCCGCGATTTGCCATCTTCTATATATAGCAAGCAAGTGAGAAGAAATCACAAAACTCCACCATTTTCAACCCATTCAAGGCCGCGAGTTTGCATAGGAGAGGAGGAGGAGAGATTTTCTTCATTTCTTGCTTGATCGTCGATCAATCAGTTGCTACTTCAAGTCTTCGAGGTATAGTCGCTAATCCTTACCTCTGATCGCTTTTTCCATAGCTTTTCTGTAGAGTTTTCTGAGCGGATAGTTTATGGGTTTTTGCAAAACTATCCTGAATCTTTCATTTCTGATTCTAAACCTCTTCTATATGTGCCCAAGATCACTTCTGCCGGATTAGATTTTCCGTTATGTCGCCGGAATTCCGCCGGAATCAATTTTAGCCTTAAATACCCATTTTTGGAGTTTTTGAGGTAAAGCTTCAACCTTTAGGCTAAAAACTATCGCCTTAGCTTAGTGTTAGTAGGATTAGTTGTCATAAACGTCGTTAGTAACGTCCCTGCAAAATTTGGTTTTTGGGATTTCAGTTTTGAAATTCCTAAGTTAAAAATCATGACCAAAATACCCCTGCGACAGTTTTCGATCCGATAATTTTTCCGAGTTCAGAATACCCTTAGTTACGGCTTATGAAAGCATAGGAACCAAGTTTGATCGAAGAAAAATCGAGTCCCCTAATTACCTAAAGTGGCCGAGCCCTATTAAGGAGGAGGAGGAAAATTTCCTTTTCCGAAAACTTGTCTTTCGCGCTAGATTATCGTACCTTAGAGTATAGATTACTTCGAGTAATCTTAGTAAGTATCGATAGCTTAGTTTTCGATAGATTCTGATAGTATTTCTGTGGTTTTGCTCTAAAGGTGATATTGAGGAATTTCCAGCGGAGCAAGGCTTTGATTGTGAAGGAGCTTTAGGAGATAACTCTGGAGAACCTACAGGTGAGGGCTTCTCACTGAATCTCTAGTTAATGCTTAGGGTCGATGTTTCGACATTGTTTACTGTTTATGCAACTGGAATTGTGTGTGATTGGAAAATGTTTTCTGAGGCTTCGGCTAACAATGTAGATGATCCATCTACTGAATGTTTTTGAGATTGTCTTACATGCTATGTGCTATGTGGGTAATCTAGGATGTGTGGTGCATGCTTTATATGCTAAGTGCTAAGTGTTTATGATGCGATTTATTGATATATGACATGTTGTTGATTGTGATGATTTAAATATGCTCTGTACTGGAATCTGAGATTCTGAATGGTGAGAATAGCGGGCAGGTCATGCCGATTTTATTTTGAGAGTTTTGAGAAAGTTTGATAGGACGAACGAGGTTCGGGCCTTAATTTTGTTTAGTGGATCGAGACATCCTCTGGAAGCGACTTGGGATTGGGAGATCCTGCAAATGTATAAGACTTGCGATAAGACGAAATGGAATCTATTTTATAAAGAAAATTCATAAGACCTTAAATAACTTCAAAATCTTTAAGTAATGATAACAACCTCGAAGGAAGGCATTGGAAGTCAAATCATAGTTTTGGAAAAACGAGGAGTGTCGTCGGATCCAAGTGTTGAGGAGTTTGGTAAGTTCTGAGTATGTTGGTACTCCTTCGCTCGTTGAGCAGTTTGTTAGCCATCCAAGGGATGAGCCGAGAAGCTTCACTGAGGCGTGAGACCTAGTGAATGCGTGATACTCCACTGAGGCGTGAGACCTTGTGGAAAGCATGGATCTTCACTGAGGCGTGAGACCTCGTGAACAGCATGAAGCTTCACTGAGGCGTGAGACCTTGTGAATGCGGGATACTCCACTGAGGCGTGAGACCTTGTGGAAAGCATGGAACTCCACTGAGGCGTGAGACCTTGTGAGAGCATGAAACTTCACTGAAGCGTGAGACTTCGTGAGAGCATTGATGACCCGAAGAGTCATCGTGAGTGGTTGCACTCATTTTATAATTATTGTATTTTGTCGCAGAATCGACTTTACCTTAGGGTAAGCTTTTAGAAACTTTAATTTACCTAGAACACGTGGCGACGTGTCGAGTGAGATCGGAGACGTTGGTTGACTAATCATCCTGCATTCATGCAACATTAATGGGGTATTAACACAGGACGTACTCTGGACCTCGTCGGATTCCAAAATGGTCATAAGACCCGGATTTCCGTGAAAGAGCGTTTGTAAACGTCTCTTGTAGCAGACCGAAATGGCAGACCTACGGGTTACGGCTGATCTGACTACCTTTGTGTGGTGTAAGAGGCACGCGGGCCGAAATGGCACCACCGTGGCTGGTGAAGGGCTGATCCGTTGATGTCCATCCGTTCCGGATTGCATATTGGTTGACTGGGTTAACCTGCATATCATTTCATGCAACATGCATACTGACATAGTTGATGAGTGTGTTTGGTACTTGTTAATTCTATTTGAGGCATGTTAACTGTGATTTACTGTCGTTTATGTTCATTGAGAAATATGCAACCCTAGGATGTTATCCCTAGTTATAAGCCTAAGTGGCTATTATCTTATTTATATCTATTGGTGCTATTATTTACATAATTCTTTGGAGTTGACCCTCGCGTCTTCTGTGTGTGCTTTGGCGAACAAACGCCCTTTGTCAGATGTCTTTGGCGGGCTGATTCATGATGGTTCATCCTTCGGGAGGAACTAGGGTTGAGATGCGGGAACTGGAGCGTATCGCGGTAGCGAGAGGAGGACGGATGGTGTACATAGACTAGGTCGTTCCGGATTCAGATTCGGGCGACGATCATGCTAGCATGTAGGTTTTAGTGCTGGTGTGAGCTCCTCGAGATGGGATTAGTGTAGGAGTAGAGTCTTAGCTCTGAACATCATTTGTTTTCTTTGGGGACAGGGTAGTTTCCCACCTATAGCTTTTTGTGTGGTTCTTTACGAGAATCACAGAGAGTTGGTTGGACTTAGGAGGTCTTGCTTCAGGCCGATGGGCCAGCTTATTCTCAGTTTTGAGGGATGGTGTTGCGGACACTTGACTTTCTTGTGGATTGTACCTTTTGTCTTCGGGCGTTACACTTTTCTTTCCGTCACTGGAGGTTTACTCGTGACGAGGTTACTACTACAGCGGGGGCTGTTCATATATTGTATATTAGTTCTGATTATTGTTACTGTTGGGTTTTATTTAATTCAGTCTTGTCTTAGTTATTATCGAAAAAAAAAAATAATAAAATAAAATAAATATTCACGTTTTTCCGCATTAAGTTTACGTTTGGTTACTAAAGTGACGCCACCGAAATCGGGGTGTTACATTGTGGTATCAGAGCACGGTCGAGTCTTTCGGGAGTTGTTGGGGAATAGGTCTTCTGTGCTAGGTTGTGTGACTCTGCAAAGAGTGAAAATTGATTGTCTGCAAGCGATTTTTCGCTTAAAAAAATTGATTGAAGTTATTGCTTAATCATATTGTATAGTTATACTAGATGCTATCTTATGATGAGTACTAACTGTTTGTTTAACTTAACAGAACATGGTGAATACTAATCAGCTAGCTGAGATGATGGCCACTATGGCCCAAGCGGTAACTGCGCAAGCCCAAGCGGTAACAGCGCAGGCAAACGATAATGCCATGAGGCGTGCTACTGAAGAAGCACGTGATCAGCATCAGCGCCAGAGGGAAGTCACTCTGGACCAGAACAAAGGCCTCAATGATTTCAGGAGGCAAAATCCACCAAAGTTCTCTGGTTGTACTTGTAACGCCCCGATTTCTCGGACGTCACGAAAAACCAAAAATCATGATTTTCACAAAGAATTTTCGCCGTCCATTTATTAATCTTCATTAAATGACAAAGATCCAATTATTACGAAAGTTCTCAGCGTTAAATATAAATCAAATAAACAAACGTGCGAGTAAGGAAAACGAACGATTGATATAAATCCAATAACTGAAATAATGTACGGTGGCCACACCCATGTGTGTAAACAAAACCACCCTAGTAATCTGACAAAATTGTTTACATTTGAAAATCAACTACAAGTACTTCAAAGTAAAATAAAAGCTCCAAAAATAAAACAGCGCTCTCAACCCAATCAAGGCCACTCGTTGCAGTCTGCATCTTCTCTGGCCCACATGTTGGAAGGCTCCGGCGTCTCCTCTCCTGGCTTCGGAAGCTCAACTTTCATGTCCAGGTTCCACTGCCTCAATGCCTCCAAGCTCCATCCAAACCCTAATGGTACGGGATCCATGAGTCCCTGATTCAGCTCTTGCTCGGGTGGTGCAATGGGGCTCACCGGCTCCTCCTTCGGCACCAAAAGTCCCTCTGTCGGATTCCGGTACTCGAAAGTCACTGAAGGCTCGCTCCCCTCGCCTGACTCGTAGCCTGGCCCCTCACTAGGGTCCGACTCCGAACCGCTGAGAAAATCCATCCCTAAGGGGAGTCCAAAACGGAAGGGTGCGTGAGGAAACCGAATCTTCCCTCTGATAGGCTGAGTCTCAACAATCTGCCCAGCTTGGTCTCTTTTGAAGATGGTCGCGCCGCCGACGTACACGTTCTTCTCCTGGCGGTAGTCGACACCCCAGGCCGTGTCCTCATCAAAACTATGGAGATAAATCTCCCAGTCCTGATCCACTAGCTCCTTCCGGATCACCATCTGTTGGCGTTAAGCGCCCAAACAACAATTAGCAAATAGAGAGGGTCAACTTCTGACTCTCAAATATCTCTAGTCTCTAGCATGTTATAGACAATATAATATCATCATTAATCAACAGAACATAACTAAAAGGTTAATCACATAGCCTAAGTTTCAGTTAGTCTATGCGTCCTCACTTTTCACACAACCACCTTTCACCTTGGATCCAACACCATTCGTCCAGCAGACGAACAACACCATGAGCAAAGCTCACAACATCATGGCGTTCCTTGGAACGACCACAGCACACCATGGGTCAGACACCCACAAGTCACAACATCACGGTTCAAACCGCATTCACCCTCGCGTGCAAGTTATCCGTTTTGTCTCTAACGGAACCACTGTTCTCATGGTTCATAGTCCTAACCAGACCTATGTTCCACTAATCATAATTTACTTGCATGCGAGTAAACATCATAAAATCCTAGTCTCATGTTACTACTTCAAGTAAATAGACAGGCATTTTATCTCATGTTATTGAAATTAAATAACATCATGCATAATTTCACTTAGCAAATAAGGCATACTTGAACTAGCATACATCAACTAACTAGTTCTATAGCATACTAAGAATTTATCATATTAACTTAGTAATAAATCATACATCATATCATCACTTAGCATAATATTGAATACTAATACTAAGCATGTTATCAACCACACTCGCATACAACTTCACATGCAGGAAAGCAGTAAGACTTCTCTAGACGGAAGTGCCCTCACCTCGGCTACGCTTTCCACGCGAGATCGAGTACGTTCGATCTAACCTTTCCGTGCGCGAACCTGCACGGACCAACAAACTAGGGTTACAATTTGAAGGAAAAAGGAGCATCATTTCCCCCCTTCAAATATTCGAACCCCATCCCCTAAAACCGAACAATATTTCATCTTCTTCTTGTAAACAAGAAGAAAAAATACTTGAGTTCACTACTTCCCGAAGGAAGCAGAGCTTAGTTACTATAGGAATTATTTCCTATAGAGGTCAAGAAGAACTCTGGAGAGGGAGAGATAGAGACTCACAAAAATTTGGAGAGCTCTCAGTTGTGATTTTCCCTTCACTAGAGACTCCTATTTATAGTGGAGGGTGTGGAGGTGAAAATACAATAAAACCCTTATTTTCAGCCCAAGCCCAGGGTTAAAATATAATTTTAATAAACTTTAATTCAAATTAATTACTTAATCACCAAGAAAAATCAAAATATCCCAAGATCCCCTCCAAGATGCCTTGGCCGCCCCCCTCATCTAGGTAGTTAGGATATTTTTCTGATTTTCTCTTCAATTAAACCCTCAAATCAAGGAAAATTGGTTTAAATTTCAAAGTAAAGCCCTAAACCCTAGCAACTAGAGTTTTCGGCCACTCTCTCTCTCCTTAACCAATTTTCAAAAATTAAAAACCTTCCATATTAGTTTAAATAAAATCTGAATTTATTTTTTTTTTAAATAAAGATGACCCAAAGCATTTATTTCATTATAAAATATCTCCAATATCTTTGCCCTTTTAAACCAAATTTTCGGCCAACATAAAAAAAAGGTATATCTCCAATTTTCAAATCCTATCTTCTCAAAATAAATTAATTCAAAATAAAAATCTGATTTAAATAAATTCTCATAACACTTTATATTTATTTAATAAATAAATAAAACTCCTCCTCCAATATAATAGATATGAGTCTCGAAAATTCCCTTTTTGCATATTTTATGCACTACCCAAAATTATGCATGTGCATGCATGCATATCGACTACTCGCGCTTTACGTAATAATTAATTACGTAATAAATTACTATACAAGCGTTATAGTAACAATTAATCAGTATTTTCTCCTTACTGAAAATAAAACATCGTACTTTATATTATTCTTCAATAATACAAAACATAAATAAATCCCCGGGTCTTACAATACTCCCCCCCTTAAAATAGTTTCGACCTCGAAACTTAAGGGTCTACAAACAACTCGGGATGTGATTTCCGCATTTTATCCTCTAATTCCCAAGTCGCATCGCCCGTAGCTTGATTCCATACAACCTTCACTAAGGATACTTCCTTGTTCCTCAAGCGTTTGGTGCTTTTGTCGACGATCTTGATGGGCGGCATTTCCATCGTTAGATCATCCTTCAGCTGAATATCATCAGGTTCAATCACATGCGAATTATCAGCCATATACCTCCGAAGTTGCGACACATGCAGCACATCATGTATGTTGGATAGGAACGGCGGTAAGGCAATCCTATACGCCCCGGGTCCAACACGCTCCGTAATCTGGTATGGTCCGATAAACTTTGGAGTAAGCTTCTTTGACTTGATCGCCCTTCCGACACCTGTCATCGGGGTAACCCGCAAGAAGACATGATCTCCAGCTTGAAACTCCAACTCCTTCCTGCGATTGTCAGCATAACTTTTCTGACGACTCTGCGAAACCCTCATCTTCTCTTGGATTCGCTTCACCTCTTCTGTGGTTTTCTGAACTAATTCAAGTCCAACAATCAAGTTCTCCCCATCTTGATGCCAGCACAAGGGTGTACGGCACCTCCGACCATACAACGCTTCATAAGGGGCCATCCCTATGCTTGCATGAAAGCTGTTGTTGTAAGTGAACTCGATCAATGGCAACATCTCATCCCAGCTGCCTTTGTGATCCAGCACACAAGATCTTAGCAAATCCTCCAAGGATTGGATGGTCCTCTCGGTTTGCCCATCCGTCTGTGGATGATAAGCGGAACTCAATTTCAACCTGGTTCCCAAAGCCCGCTGCAAAGCTTCCCAGAAATGCGAGGTAAACCTCGGGTCTCTGTCCGACACAATGCTAGATGGCACACCGTGCAAGCGTACAATCTCAGCAATGTATATCTCCGCCAACCTCTCTACCTTGTAGTTCAGATTGATTGGCACGAAGTGAGCAGTCTTCGTCAATCGATCAACTACAACCCAAATTGCATCGAACTTCCTTCGTGTAAGCGGCAACGCCGTCACGAAGTCCATGGAAATGCTATCCCATTTCCACTCCGGGACATCCAATGACTACAGCTTTCCTGCTGGTTTCTGATGTTCCACCTTCGCCTTCTGACACGTCAAACATGTCGACACATACTCAGCTACTTGTTTCTTCATCCCAGGCCACCAGAAATGAAGTTTCAAGTCCTGATACATCTTATTCATCCCCGGATGAATACTCAATCTGCTTTTGTGACCTTCATCCAAGATCAGCTTCCTCATTACTGCATCATTGGGTACACAAACTCGTCCCTTACAACGCAGAATATTGTCGTTCCCAATAGCGAACTCAGACGCTTTTCCTTGTGCCACAAGCTTGCGCCATTCAATCAACCCTTCATCGGTCTCTTGTTTCGACTTTATCTCATCCAAGAGTCCACTAGACACCGTCACCATTCCAAAGCTCAGCTTCCCCGGTGCGAGTTCAACATTCAAACTCAGATCACGGAAAGCCTCCAACAATTCTAACTCCTTGACCATCAACGAGGATACATATATAGCCTTTCGACTCAGAGCATCAGCTACAACATTGGTCTTCCCCGGATGATACTGTAATGAGAACTCATAGTCTTGCAGAAACTCCATCCACCGTCTCTGCCTCATGTTCAGATCCTTCTGATCAAACAAGTACTTCAAACTCTTGTGATCACTATAGATCGTGAACGTACTGCCATACAAGTAATGTCTCCAGATCTTGAGAGCATACACTATAGCAGCCAACTCCAAATCATGCGTAGGGTAATTCTTCTCATGGACTTTCAACTGTCGCGAAGCATAAGCAATCACCCTCTTCTCTTGCATCATCACACAACCCAAACCATTATGCGACGCATCACAGTACACGTCGTATGGTTCTCCCTCCTTTGGCAAAGCTAGTACAGGTGCGGTGGTCAACCGCTTCTTCATTTCTTGGAAGCTAGCCTCACACTTCTCCGTCCACGCAAACGGTTGATCCTTCTTTGTCAAATGAGTCAACGGTGCAGTCAACTTGGCGTAATCCTTCACGAAACGCCGATAGTAGCCAGCAAGCCCAACAAAACTTCTGATATCACTTGCTGTCTTCGGTTGTTCCCATGCCAAAACTGATTCAATTTTGCTGGGGTCCACTGCCACACCTTTGCTAGATATGACATGACCAAGGAACTTCACTTCCTCCATCCAGAACTCACACTTTCCTCCATTAGCATAGAGTTCCTTCTTCCGCAACACCTCTAGCACTTGACGTAAATGCTCCTCATGTTCCTCCTTACTCTTCGAGTAAATTAGAATATCGTCTATGAACACCACCACGAACTTGTCCAAGAATGGCCTGAACACACGGTTCATGTAGTCCATAAAAACTGCGGGTGCATTAGTAACTCCAAATGGCATCACGAGATATTCATAATGTCCATATCGAGTTCTGAATGCCGTCTTCTGAATGTCAGCCTCCTTCACCCGAATCTGGTGATACCCTGATTTCAGATCAATCTTCGAGAAAACAACTGCTCCCCGAAGTTGGTCCATCAAGTCGTCTATCCGAGGCATCGGATAACGATTCTTCACTGTCACCTTGTTTAGTTGTCGGTAATCTACACACAACCTGGACCTCCCGTCCTTCTTCTTTACCAACAACACTGGCGCTCCCCAAGGAGACACACTCGGTCGAATAAATCCCTTTGAAGAGAGATCATCCAACTGTTTTGCCAATTCCATCAATTCCGCTGGTGCCATCCGATACGGCGCCATCGATATCGGTCCCGTGCCGGGCATGATGTCAATGGAGAACTCCGTCTCCCTTACTGGTGGCAATCCGGGCACATCCTCCGGAAAAACATCCACATAGTCTTGCACTATCGAGATGTTCCATACATCACTATCGTTTCTTGCTTCCGCCACGATAGAGTTCACGAACGCCGGTGAACCCTTCTTCAAATGGTACGAATTCAAATAATCCGTAACGCCTGAATCCGGAAATACCACGGCCTTGTTAGCACAATCCAAAAGAACATGATATTGCGCCAACCAGTCCATCCCCAGAATCACATCGAGCTCTTTAAGCCCTAAACATATAAGGTTTGCAAGGAACTTCCGATCCTCGTAAACCAACGGACATTTCAAGCATGCCGTGCGAGTAACTAAGCGATCGGCAGCAGGGGTTGTCACCACCATATCGAAAAGTAACTCTGAGGTTAGCAACCCTATTTTCTTCGCACACTCATCAGATATAAACGAGTGCGTAGCACCCGAATCAAACAAAACCATCAAGGAGATACCAGCAATAGTACACGTACCCTGAATAAGATCTTCAACACCCTCAGCTTGCTTGCCAGTAACAGCAAAGACACGTCCCTTAGCAACTGGACGTCTCCCCCTTGCCGTATTCAACACAGGTTCAGCTTTTGGCGCATCAGGACAGTTTGTCGAGATGTGCCCCGTCTTCTGGCACTTCCAGCAAGTAATCTCTTTCCCACATTCATTGGCATAGTGCCCTTTCTCATTACACTTGAAACAAGTAACATCTTCTCTCAGAGTTTTTGCTCCGACTTTGGTAGATGATGTCCTACCAGTTGCATTCTGATAAGGCTTCTTCTGACCAGCTCTACCCTTTTCAGTCTCCCCAGCTTGTTTCTGACCAGACCTGATTGGCCCTCCACTTTCCTGTCGGTTCCCTCGACGATTCTTCATGACCTCAACCTCGCGAGACTTCTCAACCAGTTGTTGAAAGACTCTGACTCCCAAAGGTCTGACGGACTCCTCAATTTCATCCCTCAAACCAATCATGAAACGGTTGCAGAGACACCCTTCATCAACTTGTTCTCGGAAGAAGCGAAAGTACTTCGACAGACTCTCCAGCTTGGCTGCATATTCCCCAACAGTCATGCTTCCTTGTTTCAGTCTGAGGAAACGGTTCTCCATATCATCTCTTGCAGTCTCTGGAAAGTACTTGTTCAGAAAAGCTGTTTTGAATGAATCCCAGGTAATAGCCACCTGGTTAGTCGTCAACAACAGCCTGGTGCTCCTCCACCAGTACTCTGCATCCCCTTTCAGCATGAAGGTAGCGAGATTCACCTTCTCTCCATCAGTTGTGTGCAAAGCTTCAAAAATCTTTTCCAGCTCTTGGATCCAAAGATCCGCTTTCTCGGGTTCAACTTCCCCTTCAAACTTTGGCGGGTTCTGCCGATTGAAATCAGTTCTCATCCTGACCTGATCCTGGTTCAGCTCCCGTTCCAACCTCTGCGCCCTTCTGGCATGTTCTTCAGCCTCTCTCTGAGCTTGGGCAGCGGCCATCGTAACACTAGCATTGGCCTGCTGAGCCACCACTTGGGCCAATTGAGCCATGGCCTGAGCGAGCTGAGCGTTAGTTGGGTCCTGTCTAGGAGGCATGATGTCAAACCTGCTTGTTGATAAAACCACAACCAAACGTCAGTTCCTCAGTCAGAGAGATCATCTAACAGTAAAAACTTTCAACCAAAGCATCATGGCATTGATACTCCACTCCAAATAAGATCACACTTCAAACATCTTAGCAAACAAGTCTACCCAATCTCACCGCGAAGTTTTGAAAACACATTTATCAAACAAAACACCACGAGTTCGGAAACTCGCAAGCCCAAAACCCTTAGTGCTCTGGTTTCTCAACCGGAGCTCGGATACCACAATGTAACGCCCCGATTTCTCGGACGTCACGAAAAACCAAAAATCATGATTTTCACAAAGAATTTTCGCCGTCCATTTATTAATCTTCATTAAATGACAAAGATCCAATTATTACGAAAGTTCTCAGCGTTAAATATAAATCAAATAAACAAACGTGCGAGTAAGGAAAACGAACGATTGATATAAATCCAATAACTGAAATAATGTACGGTGGCCACACCCATGTGTGTAAACAAAACCACCCTAGTAATCTGACAAAATTGTTTACATTTGAAAATCAACTACAAGTACTTCAAAGTAAAATAAAAGCTCCAAAAATAAAACAGCGCTCTCAACCCAATCAAGGCCACTCGTTGCAGTCTGCATCTTCTCTGGCCCACATGTTGGAAGGCTCCGGCGTCTCCTCTCCTGGCTTCGGAAACTCAACTTTCATGTCCAGGTTCCACTGCCTCAATGCCTCCAAGCTCCATCCAAACCCTAATGGTACGGGATCCATGAGTCCCTGATTCAGCTCTTGCTCGGGTGGTGCAATGGGGCTCACCGGCTCCTCCTTCGGCACCAAAAGTCCCTCTGTCGGATTCCGGTACTCAGAAGTCACTGAAGGCTCGCTCCCCTCGCCTGACTCGTAGCCTGGCCCCTCACTAGGGTCCGACTCCGAACCGCTGAGAAAATCCATCCCTAAGGGGAGTCCAAAACGGAAGGGTGCGTGAGGAAACCGAATCTTCCCTCTGATAGGCTGAGTCTCAACAATCTGCCCAGCTTGGTCTCTTTTGAAGATGGTCGCGCCGCCGACGTACACGTTCTTCTCCTGGCGGTAGTCGACACCCCAGGCCGTGTCCTCATCAAAACTATGGAGATAAATCTCCCAGTCCTGATCCACTAGCTCCTTCCGGATCACCATCTGTTGGCGTTAAGCGCCCAAACAACAATTAGCAAATAGAGAGGGTCAACTTCTGACTCTCAAATATCTCTAGTCTCTAGCATGTTATAGACAATATAATATCATCATTAATCAACAGAACATAACTAAAAGGTTAATCACATAGCCTAAGTTTCAGTTAGTCTATGCGTCCTCACTTTTCACACAACCACCTTTCACCTTGGATCCAACACCATTCGTCCAGCAGACGAACAACACCATGAGCAAAGCTCACAACATCATGGTGTTCCTTGGAACGACCACAGCACACCATGGGTCAGACACCCACAAGTCACAACATCACGGTTCAAACCGCATTCACCCTCGCGTGCAAGTTATCCGTTTTGTCTCTAACGGAACCACTGTTCTCATGGTTCATAGTCCTAACCAGACCTATGTTCCACTAATCATAATTTACTTGCATGCGAGTAAACATCATAAAATCCTAGTCTCATGTTACTACTTCAAGTAAATAGACAGGCATTTTATCTCATGTTATTGAAATTAAATAACATCATGCATAATTTCACTAAGCAAATAAGGCATACTTGAACTAGCATACATCAACTAACTAGTTCTATAGCATACTAAGAATTTATCATATTAACTTAGTAATAAATCATACATCATATCATCACTTAGCATAATATTGAATACTAATACTAAGCATGTTATCAACCACACTCGCATACAACTTCACATGCAGGAAAGCAGTAAGACTTCTCTAGACGGAAGTGCCCTCACCTTGGCTACGCTTTCCACGCGAGATCGAGTACGTTCGATCTAACCTTTCCGTGCGCGAACCTGCACGGACCAACAAACTAGGGTTAGAATTTGAAGGAGAAAGGAGCATCATTTCCCCCCTTCAAATATTCGAACCCCATCCCCTAAAACCGAACAATATTTCATCTTCTTCTTGTAAACAAGAAGAAAAAATACTTGAGTTCACTACTTCCCGAAGGAAGCAGAGCTTAGTTACTATAGGAATTATTTCCT
Organism: Lotus japonicus; assembly: GCF_012489685.1. Taxonomy (NCBI): domain Eukaryota; kingdom Viridiplantae; phylum Streptophyta; class Magnoliopsida; order Fabales; family Fabaceae; genus Lotus; species Lotus japonicus. The sequence goes on from NC_080041.1 coordinate 72,596,403, forward strand.
ATAGAGGTCAAGAAGAACTCTTGAGAGGGAGAGATAGAGACTCACAAAAATTTGGAGAGCTCTCAGTTGTGATTTTCCCTTCACTAGAGACTCTTATTTATAGTGGAGGGTGTGGAGGTGAAAATACAATAAAACCCTTATTTTCAGCCCAAGCCCAGGGTTAAAATATAATTTTAATAAACTTTAATTCAAATTAATTACTTAATCACCAAGAAAAATCAAAATATCCCAAGATCCCCTCCAAGATGCCTTGGCCGCCCCCCTCATCTAGGTAGTTAGGATATTTTTCTGATTTTCTCTTCAATTAAACCCTCAAATCAAGGAAAATTGGTTTAAATTTCAAAGTAAAGCCCTAAACCCTAGCAACTAGAGTTTTCGGCCACTCTCTCTCTCCTTAACCAATTTTCAAAAATTAAAAACCTTCCATATTAGTTTAAATAAAATCTGAATTTATTTTTTTTTTTAAAATAAAGATGACCCAAAGCATTTATTTCATTATAAAATATCTCCAATATCTTTGCCCTTTTAAACCAAATTTTCGGCCAACATAAAAAAAAGGTATATCTCCAATTTTCAAATCCTATCTTCTCAAAATAAATTAATTCAAAATAAAAATCTGATTTAAATAAATTCCCATAACACTTTATATTTATTTAATGAATAAATAAAACTTCTCCTCCAATATAATAGATATGAGTCTCGAAAATTCCCTTTTTGCATATTTTATGCACTACCCAAAATTATGCATGTGCATGCATGCATATCGACTACTCGCGCTTTACGTAATAATTAATTACGTAATAAATTACTATACAAGCGTTATAGTAACAATTAATCAGTATTTTCTCCTTACTGAAAATAAAACATCGTACTTTATATTATTCTTCAATAATACAAAACATAAATAAATCCCCGGGTCTTACAGTACTGACCCAGACGCAGCGGATCTCTGGATCCAGGAAATCGAGAAGATTTTCGGCGTTCTGCAGACTGTAGAGGGTGCCAAGGTGGGCATGGCGACTTATCTTCTGCTGGGAGATGCTGAATACTGGTGGAAGGGCACCAGGGGAATCATGGAAGCCAACCATGAAGAGATCAACTGGAACTCGTTCCGGACCGCGTTCTTGGAGAAGTATTTTCCGACAAGTGCACGGGATGAGAGGGAGGCGCAGTTTTTGACACTCCGTCAGGGAGGTATGTCTGTACCGGAATTTGCTTTGAAGCTGGAGTCTTTGGCAAAGCATTTCCAATTCTTTAATGATCATGTTGACGAGCGCTACATGTGCAAGCGCTTCGTGAATGGACTGAGACCAGATATTGAGGACTCAGTGAGGCCGCTGGGAATCATGCGATTCCAATCATTGGTGGAGAAAGCCACGGAAGTGGAGCTGATGAAGAACCGGAGGTTGAACCGGGCTGGAACTGGAGGGCCGATGAGGTCGGGCTCTCAAAATTTTCAGAGCAGAGAGAAATTTCAGAGCAGGGGGCCATATCAGCGTCCTGCTGGAAGAGGATTTACTTCCGGATCTTACAGACCCATGACGGGTGCTGCTGGAGGTTCCGGAGATCAGACTTTGAAGAAGGAGATGACCTGTTTCAGATGTGGGGAGCCGGGGCATTATGCTAATGCTTGTCCCGACAAGAGGCCCAAATGCTTTAATTGTAACAGAATGGGGCACACTGCCGATCAGTGCAGAGCACCCAAGACGGAGCCAACCGTGAACACTGCTCGTGGAAAGCGTCCTGCGGCTAAAGCAAGAGTTTACACCATGGACGGTGAGAGAGCTGAGGGGTTTGTCAGAGGAGAGCGCAAGAACGATGGTAACTTTCTAACCATTCTTTCTCATTCTAGTATAATATATTCCATCACTTCCGTAGCGTGTGCAAACACACCTAACTTATTTTTACTGTCTAAGCTTCGACCTTATAGTTATTACGCCTATTAATACCTTATTTGACCGTAGCTCGTATTTTAGCTATAGAAGTTATACGAGGTTTAGAATGACACGCTAAGCTTAGAAAGTAGTCTTCTACCGATGCGTTTAAAAGGAAGCTAGAAGCTGAAGAATGAATCTCATAGAGATTTCTTATGGATAGTATACGTATGATGTCGAGGGCGTGTAGTTCCGTAGCGGAATCGTTGAGGATGTGAGGTCAGGATAATTGTGACTATTGGATGATAGGAACTCATTGACTGTTCCAGTGGGTTTTTCTAAATTTCACCTTCGATGTATTAGGCTTGATCAACTTAATATTGAGGGGGTGATATTCGGAATCAGAGCTGGCTATGGACTTTGATAGAAGGATTGGTAAGATTAACTTGATTGGATCGAGGATTAGTCGAGCTGGGAGGAAAAAGTTCGCATTAAGTATAAGTTCTCTTGCGAAGGAGATATAGTTTGAAGAAATGGATATTCATTTAGGAAGCATTGAAGAATTAACGGACATTAGAGGTCCAAACTTGGTGAAGGTTCATATTTTAAGTCTATGAACTGTTGTCTTAAGTTTCTAGGACTCGAAGTTGGTTAGAATTTGATAGAGAGATTAAGAAGTTGATTGACGAGATGGTGATCAAGTTACAGAAAAGGGAGGTGTTAGTATTAAGATGAACACTTGAGGTTGTCATATTTGGACAAGTTGCTTAAAGTCTAAGAGTGAATGAAACTTGTTATGGATTTTGGTGATACGAGCTAGAGATTATCGAGTGAATTTTTGCTAAGTGGAATGAGAATCTTAGGGTAAAGATTGACTTCAGAAGCTGGAGATCATATTCGAGTAAGAGTTTTAGTGGTGTTATCATTGATGATTGTAGTTAAACCTCGGCAAGTTGAAAGATGATATGTCTGTTGAGACGCCGTTGGTCAACATTGGGACTAGAAGAGTGAAACAATCGAAGGGAAAGCAGAGTGTTTTAGTGAAAATTATTTGGAATAAAGACACGGACGGTGTTATGTGAGAGTTAGAGGAAAAGATCAAAGAATAATATCCAGAACTATTACTGACCCTTAAGTTTCGAGGACGAAACTTTCTTTTTGGAGGGTAGTAATGTAAGACCCAAGATTTTAAGCTTAGGATCAGTGGAAGAGATTTCCATTTACGATTAGGGTTGATGTATTGTGAAGGGAAACCTGAACTAGAGTTTACCAAATGAAATAAATTTATGAAGGAGAAAGTTCAGGAAAAGTCAAAGGATTACATCATGATCGATAAAAGTTATAGTACGATCGTTATACGCTTAACCTAGGTCAGAAACCCTAGTATATAGCTAATTTTCACTTTTAGGCACGACGGAAGTTAATTCCAAAAATCTTCAGAGAAATGTTATAACTTCTCTTTTTCCATATATCACAATCGTTTCGAGGCGAAACTCTAGGATCTACGAACGTCCGATTCCAATCATCGGAAGTTTGCCGAAACCGAATCCCTGGTATTTCAAAACCCTAGAATTTCTCGACGATGAAGACTTTTTCTACTCAGAGCTTCAAATGAATATTCTACACGCGTACACCCATTTCTCTTGATGATTTCAATCTTTCTTCCGAAGGAAGTTTTCTATTCCGACATTCGATGCAAAAAGCAACTTATCGGGTAAAATAGTTTTATACCGACTATGCATTAGTTGCCAAAAATACAAGGAGACCTCTTTATAGTTTTGGAATTCTTTTGCCAAAACATATCTATTAATTCACGGAGAATGACGCCGGAAAAATTAGATTCGCGAAACTTTCATTTTCCCGCGATTTGCCATCTTCTATATATAGCAAGCAAGTGAGAAGAAATCACAAAACTCCACCATTTTCAACCCATTCAAGGCCGCGAGTTTGCATAGGAGAGGAGGAGGAGAGATTTTCTTCATTTCTTGCTTGATCGTCGATCAATCAGTTGCTACTTCAAGGCTTCGAGGTATAGTCGCTAATCCTTACCTCTGATCGCTTTTTCCATAGCTTTTCTGTAGAGTTTTCTGAGCGGATAGTTTATGGGTTTTTGCAAAACTATCCTGAATCTTTCATTTCTGATTCTAAACCTCTTCTATATGTGCCCAAGATCACTTCTGCCGGATTAGATTTTCCGTTATGTCGCCGGAATTCCGCCGGAATCAATTTTAGCCTTAAATACCCATTTTTGGAGTTTTTGAGGTAAAGCTTCAACCTTTAGGCTAAAAACTATCGCCTTAGCTTAGTGTTAGTAGGATTAGTTGTCATAAACGTCGTTAGTAACGTCCCTGCAAAATTTGGTTTTTGGGATTTCAGTTTTGAAATTCCTAAGTTAAAAATCATGACCAAAATACCCCTGCGACAGTTTTCGATCCGATAATTTTTCCGAGTTCAGAATACCCTTAGTTACGGCTTATGAAAGCATAGGAACCAAGTTTGATCGAAGAAAAATCGAGTCCCCTAATTACCTAAAGTGGCCGAGCCCTATTAAGGAGGAGGAGGAAAATTTCCTTTTCCGAAAACTTGTCTTTCGCGCTAGATTATCGTACCTTAGAGTATAGAATACTTCGAGTAACCTTAGTAAGTATCGATAGCTTAGTTTTCGATAGATTCTGATAGTATTTCTGTGGTTTTGCTCTAAAGGTGATTTTGAGGAATTTCCAGCGGAGCAAGGCTTTGATTGTGAAGGAGCTTTAGGAGATAACTCTGGAGAACCTACAGGTGAGGGCTTCTCACTGAATCTCTAGTTAATGCTTAGGGTCGATGTTTCGACATTGTTTACTGTTTATGCAACTGGAATTGTGTGTGATTGGAAAATGTTTTCTGAGGCTTCGGCTAACAATGTAGATGATCCATCTACTGAATGTTTTTGAGATTGTCTTACATGCTATGTGCTATGTGGGTAATCTAGGATGTGTGGTGCATGCTTTATATGCTAAGTGCTAAGTGTTTATGATGCGATTTATTGATATATGACATGTTGTTGATTGTGATGATTTAAATATGCTCTGTACTGGAATCTGAGATTCTGAATGGTGAGAATAGCGGGCAGGTCATGCCGATTTTATTTTGAGAGTTTTGAGAAAGTTTGATAGGACGAACGAGGTTCGGGCCTTAATTTTGTTTAGTGGATCGAGACATCCCCTGGAAGCGACTTGGGATTGGGAGATCCTGCAAATGTATAAGACTTGCGATAAGACGAAATGGAATCTATTTTATAAAGAAAATTCATAAGACCTTAAATAACTTCAAAATCTTTAAGTAATGATAACAACCTCGAAGGAAGGCATTGGAAGTCAAATCATAGTTTTGGAAAAACGAGGAGTGTCGTCGGATCCAAGTGTTGAGGAGTTTGGTAAGTTCTGAGTATGTTGGTACTCCTTCGCTCGTTGAGCAGTTTGTTAGCCATCCAAGGGATGAGCCGAGAAGCTTCACTGAGGCGTGAGACCTTGTGAATGCGTGATACTCCACTGAGGCGTGAGACCTTGTGGAAAGCATGGATCTTCACTGAGGCGTGAGACCTCGTGAACAGCATGAAGCTTCACTGAGGCGTGAGACCTTGTGAATGCGGGATACTCCACTGAGGTGTGAGACCTTGTGGAAAGCATGGAACTCCACTGAGGCGTGAGACCTTGTGAGAGCATGAAACTTCACTGAAGCGTGAGACTTCGTGAGAGCATTGATGACCCGAAGAGTCATCGTGAGTGGTTGCACTCATTTTATAATTATTGTATTTTGTCGCAGAATCGACTTTACCTTAGGGTAAGCTTTTAGAAACTTTAATTTACCTAGAACACGTGGCGACGTGTCGAGTGAGATCGGAGACGTTGGTTGACTAATCATCCTGCATTCATGCAACATTAATGGGGTATTAACACAGGACGTACTCTGGACCTCGTCGGATTCCAAAATGGTCATAAGACCCGGATTTCCGTGAAAGAGCGTTTGTAAACGTCTCTTGTAGCAGACCGAAATGGCAGACCTACGGGTTACGGCTGATCTGACTACCTTTGTGTGGTGTAAGAGGCACGCGGGCCGAAATGGCACCACCGTGGCTGGTGAAGGGCTGATCCGTTGATGTCCATCCGTTCCGGATTGCATATTGGTTGACTGGGTTAACCTGCATATCATTTCATGCAACATGCATACTGACATAGTTGATGAGTGTGTTTGGTACTTGTTAATTCTATTTGAGGCATGTTAACTGTGATTTACTGTCGTTTATGTTCATTGAGAAATATGCAACCCTAGGATGTTATCCCTAGTTATAAGCCTAAGTGGCTATTATCTTATTTATATCTATTGGTGCTATTATTTACATAATTCTTTGGAGTTGACCCTCGCGTCTTCTGTGTGTGCTTTGGCGAACAAACGCCCTTTGTCAGATGTCTTTGGCGGGCTGATTCATGATGGTTCATCCTTCGGGAGGAACTAGGGTTGAGATGCGGGAACTGGAGCGTATCGCGGTAGCGAGAGGAGGACGGATGGTGTACATAGACTAGGTCGTTCCGGATTCAGATTCGGGCGACGATCATGCTAGCATGTAGGTTTTAGTGCTGGTGTGAGCTCCTCGAGATGGGATTAGTGTAGTGTAAGATCAAGTTTTGATCGAGTAGTACAACTCTATGTTTTGATGATTACAAGTTAACCTTTTGATATGAACAATTGTGGTACTCTATCGTGTTTTTCTGAGTGTGCTATTTACAGGCTCTGACCTCAACTCAATCTTACACAAATCAGAAGCACTGTGTATAAAGGGTAACCCAAGCAACGCTTTCGCATTCACCATGTTCAGTATGAACAGTGGAAAAGCTTCAGAAGTTCTGAAGCTATACAAACTCTGATGTGGACTCAGTCGCTAGAAGCTTTGAAGATCCAGAAGTTCAGATAACCAAGAAACACTGAAGGTTCAGATGTTCTGATGGTGTAGAAGACTCTGAAGATCCAGAAGCTGAATAGTGGAAACTCTGAAGTCCAGAAGCAAGAAACTCTGAAGGCCATGTTCTTCCCTCTGAGTTCAGAATCAGAAGATACAATGGTCAGAGGATCTGTGCTTTCCCTCTGACTCTGATCAACCGACTTCACAAGTTCCAATATGAAGTATTCCCCTGATCAGAAGTCTCCTAGGTTAAAAGGTCAAGTCGCTATCCAAGTACAAAAGCAAGTGTACCTTCCTGACGACCTACCTAACGTTCTCAGCCACAGCAGAAGCTGGATTTTCCAGAACTGCCCTCCAACGGTAGCATTTCCCATGCAACGCTCAACCCTAATCCTTGGAGTATATATAGAGGCTGAAGATTGAAAGAAGCTGCGAAGAAGTAACACATACGCGCAAGACATATTCAAAATATTCTAAGCTTTCTTTCATCTGAAATTCATTGAGTTTACTATTAGCTTTTTAGAAGCAAATCTCTTGTAAACAATTCTTTGATAAACAGTTTGTTTAGTTCCTTTAGGAGATCAAGGTTGATCGGATCCTAAAGAAGACTAAGAGAGTGAATCTTAGTGTGAGCTAAGTCAGTGTAATTGTTAGTCACTTGTAGGTTTCAAGTGCAGTTGTAACTCTTACCTGATTAGTGGATTGCCTTCATTCTAAGAAGGAAGAAATCACCTTAACGGGTGGACTGGAGTAGCTTGAGTGATTTATCAAGTGAACCAGGATAAAATCCTTGTGTGCTTCTCTATCTCTTATCTTTAGCACTTAAGTTCTCGAAAGATTTGTCAAAATCTTTAAGGTGGAAGTTTTGTACTGAAAACGTTATTCAAACCCCCCCTTTCTACCGTTTTTCATACCTTCAATTGGTATCAGAGCGCAAGTTCTGATTACCACACCTAACAGTGTTCAGTGATCCGGGCCGGTGTGAAAAACAATGGCTGCCACCACCAGTGAAACTCAAAGAGATGGTTACAATGCAAAGCCTCCTATGTTCGACGGTCAAAGGTTCGAATATTGGAAAGATAGACTGGAAAGTTTCTTTCTGGGTTTCGATGCAGATCTCTGGGATATTATTGTGGATGGCTACGAGCGTCCAGTTGATGCAGATGGCAAGAAGATCCCAAGGTCAGAGATGACTGCAGATCAAAAGAAACTGTACTCACAACATCACAAAGCAAGAGCAATTCTTCTAAGTGCTATTTCCTATGAAGAGTACCAGAAGATTACAGATCGTGAGTTTGCTAAAGGCATTTTTGAATCTTTGAAGATGTCTCATGAAGGAAACAAGAAAGTCAAAGAATCAAAGGCATTGTCTTTGATCCAAAAGTATGAATCCTTCATCATGGAGCCAAATGAGTCCATTGAAGAAATGTTCTCCAGATTTCAATTGCTTGTAGCTGGCATACGACCTCTCAACAAGAGCTACACAACAAAAGATCATGTCATAAGGGTCATCAGGTGTCTTCCTGAAAGTTGGATGCCCTTGGTGACTTCAATAGAGCTCACGAGAGACGTTGAGAATATGAGTTTAGAAGAACTCATCAGCATTTTGAAATGCCATGAGCTGAAGCGCTCAGAGATGCAAGATCTGAGGAAAAAGTCCATAGCCTTGAAATCCAAATCTGAAAAGGCTAAGGTTGAGAAGTCAAAGGCTCTTCAAGCTGAAGAAGAAGAATCTGAAGAAGCATCAGAAGATTCTGATGAAGATGAGCTGACTCTGATCTCCAAGAGACTCAACCGCATCTGGAAGCACAGGCAGAGCAAGTTCAAAGGCTCTGGAAAGGCAAAAGGAAAGTATGAGTCCTCAGGCCAGAAGAAGTCTTCAATCAAGGAAGTCACATGTTTTGAGTGCAAAGAATCTGGGCACTACAAAAGTGATTGTCCAAAGTTGAAGAAAGACAAGAAGCCAAAGAAGCACTTCAAGACCAAGAAGAGTCTGATGGTGAAATTCGATGAATCAGAGTCAGAGGATGTTGACTCTGATGGTGAAGTCCAAGGACTCATGGCCATTGTCAAAGACAAAGGAGCAGAGTCAAAGGAAGCTGTTGACTCTGACTCAGAATCAGAAGGAGATCCTAACTCAGATGATGAAAATGAGGTATTTGCTTCTTTCTCTACCTCTGAACTGAAACATGCTTTGTCTGATATCATGGATAAGTATAACTCCTTATTGTCTAAGCATAAAAAGTTGAAAAAGAACTTATCTGCTGTCTCCAAGACTCCTTCTGAACATGAGAAAATTATTTCTGATTTGAAAAATGAAAATCATGCTTTGGTAAATTCTAACTCTGTGCTTAAGAACCAGATTGCTAAGTTAGAAGAAATTGTTGCCTGTGATGCCTCTGATTGTAGAAATGAATCTAAGTATGAAAAGTCTTTTCAAAGATTCCTAGCTAAAAGCGTGGATAGAAGCTTAATGGCTTCAATGATCTATGGCGTAAGCAGAAATGGAATGCATGGCATTGGCTATTCTAAACCAATTAGAAATGAGCCTTCTGTGTCTAAAGCTAAATCCTTGTATGAATGCTTTGTTCCCTCTGGTACCATATTGCCTGATCCTGTACCTGCTAAAGTTGCTAAACATCCTCTTAAAAAGGGATCTTTCTCTATGACTAAATATCATGCAAATATTCCTTTAAAATATTATGTTGAGACACCCAAGGTGATCAGAACCTCTGGGGTAACTAACAAAAGAGGACCCAGAAAGTGGGTACCTAAGGACAAGATTATCTATGTTGCAGATATCCTTGATAGCTCCACTGAAACACCAATCATGGTATCTGGACAGTGGATGCTCGCGTCACATGACGGGAGAAAAGCGTATGTTCCGAGAGCTGAAACTTAAGCCTGGAGGCGAAGTTGGCTTCGGAGGAAATGAAAAGGGTAAAATTGTTGGTACTGGTACTATTTGTGTAGATAGTAGCCCATGCATTGATAATGTTTTATTGGTAGACGGCTTAACACATAACTTATTGTCTATAAGTCAATTAGCTGACAAGGGTTATGATGTTATATTCAATCAAAAGTCCTGCCGGGCTGTAAGTCAGATCGATGGCTCTGTTCTATTTAACAGCAAGAGGAAGAACAACATCTATAAGATCAGATTATCTGAGTTGGAGGCTCAGAATGTGAAGTGCCTTCTGTCTGTTAATGAAGAGCAGTGGGTATGGCATAGACGGTTAGGGCATGCCAGTATGAGAAAGATTTCTCAGCTGAGCAAGCTAAACCTTGTCAGGGGCTTACCCAATCTGAAGTTCGCTTCAGACGCTCTTTGTGAAGCATGTCAGAAAGGCAAATTCACAAAAGTCCCTTTCAAGGCAAAGAATGTTGTCTCAACCTCAAGGCCGTTGGAACTTCTGCATATCGACCTTTTTGGACCAGTGAAAACTGAGTCTATAGGTGGCAAGAGATATGGGATGGTTATCGTTGATGACTATAGCCGCTGGACATGGGTAAAGTTTCTAACCCGCAAGGATGAGTCTCATGCTGTGTTCTCTACCTTCATTGCTCAAGTGCAAAACGAGAAGGCTTGTAGGATTGTGCGTGTCAGAAGTGACCATGGTGGAGAGTTTGAGAATGACAAGTTTGAGAGTCTGTTTGATTCCTATGGAATTGCACATGATTTCTCTTGTCCCAGAACTCCTCAACAAAATGGTGTTGTTGAGAGGAAGAACAGAACTCTTCAGGAGATGGCTAGAACCATGCTCCAAGAAACTGGCATGGCTAAGCATTTTTGGGCAGAGGCAGTAAATACAGCATGTTACATTCAGAACAGAATCTCTGTGAGACCAATTCTGAATAAGACTCCTTATAAATTGTGGAAGAACATAAAACCCAACATTTCTTATTTTCATCCTTTTGGCTGTGTTTGTTATGTTCTCAATACTAAGGATAGATTGCATAAATTTGATGCTAAGTCTTCTAAGTGTCTATTACTTGGTTATTCTGATAGATCTAAAGGTTTTAGATTTTATAATACTGATGCTAAGACTATTGAAGAATCTATTCATGTTAGATTTGATGATAAGCTTGACTCTGACCAGTCAAAGCTAGTTTAAAAGTTTGCAGATTTAAGCATTAATGTTTCTGACAAAGGCAAAGCTCCAGAGGAAGTTGAGCCAGAGGAAGATGAACCAGAGGAAGAAGCTGGTCCCTCTAACTCACAAACTCTGAAGAAGAGCAGAATCACTGCAGCTCACCCTAAGGAATTGATTCTAGGCAACAAAGACGAACCAGTCAGAACCAGATCTGCCTTCAGACCCTCTGAAGAGACCTTGCTGAGTCTGAAAGGATTGGTGTCCTTAATTGAACCCAAGTCCATAGATGAAGCTCTTCAGGACAAGGATTGGACTCTGGCCATGGAAGAAGAATTGAATCAATTTTCCAAGAACGATGTTTGGAGCTTAGTGAAGAAGCCTGAGAGTGTCCATGTTATTGGAACGAAATGGGTATTCAGAAACAAGCTGAATGAGAAAGGAGATGTAGTCAGAAATAAGGCAAGGCTACAGCCAGCAGGAAGGAATAGACTACACTGAAACATTTGCTCCAGTAGCAAGACTGGAAGCAATCAGACTGTTGATCTCTTTCTCAGTAAATCACAACATAGTTCTACATCAGATGGACGTAAAGAGTGCCTTCCTAAATGGTTATATCTCAGAGGAAGTCTATGTTCATCAACCCCCAGGTTTTGAAGATGAAAAGAAACCAGACCATGTGTTCAAATTGAAGAAATCACTCTACGGTCTGAAGCAAGCTCCCAGAGCATGGTATGAGAGACTTAGCTCATTCCTTCTGGAGAATGAGTTTGTAAGGGGTAAAGTAGATACAACTCTTTTTTGCAAGACTTATAAAGATGATATCTTAATTGTGCAAATTTATGTTGATGATATTATATTTGGTTCTGCTAATCAATCTCTATGCAAAGAATTTTCTGAGATGATGCAGGCTGAATTTGAGATGAGTATGATGGGAGAATTAAAGTACTTTCTGGGAATACCAGTTGATCAAACACCAGAAGGAACATATATCCATCAGAGCAAGTACACTAAAGAACTTCTGAAGAAGTTCAATATGCTGGAATCTACAGTGGCCAAGACTCCAATGCATCCAACATGCATTCTGGAGAAAGAAGATATAAGTGGTAAAGTATGTCAGAAGCTCTATCGTGGCATGATAGGTTCACTTCTATACTTAACTGCATCTAGGCCAGACATACTATTTAGTGTTCATTTATGTGCTCGATTCCAATCAGATCCAAGGGAAACCCACTTAACTGCTGTTAAGAGGATCCTAAGGTATCTGAAAGGCACCACTAACCTTGGCTTGATGTATAAGAAAACATCAGAGTATAAGCTTTCAGGTTATTGTGATGCTGATTATGCTGGAGATAGAACAGAGAGAAAAAGTACTTCCGGAAATTGTCAATTTCTGGGAAGCAATCTAGTCTCATGGGCAAGCAAGAGGCAATCAACCATTGCACTATCAACTGCAGAGGCAGAATATATCTCAGCAGCAATATGCAGCACTCAAATGCTCTGGATGAAACATCAGCTGGAGGATTATCAGATCCTTGAGAGCAATATCCCAATCTATTGTGATAACACTGCTGCAATCTCATTGAGTAAGAATCCTATCCTACATTCAAGGGCAAAGCACATTGAGGTAAAGTATCACTTTATTAGAGATTATGTACAGAAGGGCGTACTTCTTCTGAAGTTTGTTGATACTGACCATCAATGGGCAGATATCTTTACAAAGCCCTTAGCAGAGGATAGATTTAATTTTATTCTGAAAAATCTAAACATGGACTTTTGTCCAGAGTGAAGATGGATCAGAACCTCTGACTATGATACTTCTTGATCAGAAGATGTCTAGTCCAGAAGGTAACTCAATCAGAGTGTGTGTGCCCACTGGTACTGACTCTGAAGCTGAGACAACAACACGTGTGTCAGAATTTCTGATGCATAGTTCCTTGTGCCCGTGTGACAGTCTGTTATGATTGCGTGTAGATATGCTTATCTCCTGTGTGTGATTTGTGTATTTTACTGTTACTATCTATCTTTAATTTTCAGCCGTTGATCTTAAAGTGCTTTTTGAATCAACAACGGTTATTTGATAAAACCCACTATACACACACGTTCTCTTTCACTTCCGGCCAGAGTGACTCGATCATCAGCACATTCAAGTAAGCCTGCACTTGCTTCTGATGATGATTTGAATTTATTTGATGCACTCCCTATTTCTGCTATGCTCAAACACTCCTCCAATCCCCTCACTCCTATTCCTGAATCCCAGCCAGCCGCACAAACCACCACTCCACCACATTCCCCAAGATCTTCCTTCTTTCAACCTTCTCCTACTGAAGCACCTCTCTGGAATTTGCTTAAGAACCAACCCTCTAGGTCAGAAGAACCAACCTCTCTCCTCCCATTCCGTACGACCCATTACTTTCTGAACCAATCATCCATGCACAACCCGAGCCAAACCAAACAGAACCACAACCCAGAACGTCTGATCACTCTGCTCCCAGAGCATCAGCACGTCCTGCTGCTAGAACCACGGATACAGACTCTTCAACAGCCTTTACACCTGTATCCTTCCCAACCAATGTTGCTGATTCTTCTCCCTCCAATAACTCTGAATCCATTCGAAAATTCATGGAGGTTAGAAAAGAAAAGGTGTCTACCTTGGAAGAATATTACCTAACTTGTCCAAGCCCTAGGAGATATCCTGGCCCTAGACCTGAACGTCTAGTAGACCCAGATGAACCTATCTTGGCTAATCCTTTACAAGAGGCAGACCCCTTGGTTCAACAAGCTCACCATGTCCCTGACCAACAAGAGCCTATTCAACCAGAACCTGAACCCGAACATTCAGTGTCTAACCAATCCTCGGTTAGATCACCTCATCCTCTGGTTGAAACTTCAGACCCTCACCTTGGAACCTCTGAACCCAATGTTCCCATGATTAACATTGGTTCTCCACAAGGTGTCTCTGAAGCTCATAGCAGCAATCACCCAGCCTCTCCTGAAACCAACCTCTCCATAATTCCCTATACTCACCTTCAACCCACATCTCTCTCTGAGTGCATCAATATTTTCTATCATGAAGCCTCCTTGAGGCTCCGCAATGTGCACGGTCAGACTGACCTCAGTGAGAATGCTGAAAGTGTGGCTGATGAGTGGAACAATCTGAGCACTTGGCTAGTAGCTCAAGTTCCAATTATGATGCAGCTCCTGCATGCAGAGGGAAGTCAGAGCATTGAGGCTGCAAAGCAAAGGTTTGCTCGAAGGGTGGCTCTTCATGAACAAGAACAGAGAAATAAGCTTCTTGAAGCTATTGAAGAAGCCAAGAGAAAGAAAGAACAAGCAGAAGAAGCTGCACGTCAGGCAGCAGCTCAAGCTGAACAAGCCAGACTTGAGGCAGAGCGACTTGAAGCTGAGGCTGAAGCTCTTAGATGCCAAGCACTTGCACCAGTTGTGTTTACTCCTGCTGCTTCTGCTTCCATTCCAGATCCTCAAGCTGCTTAGAATGTTCCTTCCAGTTCTACTCAGCCAAGCTCATCCAGACTCGACATCATGGAACAACGTCTTGACACTCATGAATCCATGCTGATTGAGATGAAGCACATGATGATGGAACTTCTGCGACGCACTGACAAACCTTAGTTTTAGGATCTCTTCTTTTTTCTTCTTTTTCGTTAACTTTGTTTTCCTTTTGTTAAACTCTGTTTCCTTTTTAATTTGTTCGTTTGTGATTATATATGCATATCTATATACTTGTGTCACATATGTTTGCTAAACTCGTTTTATTCATAATCTTTTTGTGTTTACATCATACATTACTTCCCTAAAAAGTCTAGAATGGAGGATCTCTCCTCATTCTTCAGCACTCCTGGCGCTGCTCTGACCTATCCTTCTCCAGATGCTCCAGTACATGCTGGATGTTGCTGAGCCTGTTCTTTAGCTCATCCCTCTCCAGAATCTCTTCTGAAGTCTTGAGCTTCTCTTCTAAACACTCTTTCTCTTCCAGCAGCTTGAGTTCAAGCCGGCTGAGTTCTTGCACCTCCTCCACGAAGGCAAGAAATTCCTTCAGGTCTCTCTCCAACTCTGGACGCAGGTCCTCTTCCAGCAGTGTCCGTGTTAGCTCCGAGATGGTCGTTGTACCCTCTGGATGCCTGATGTTCAGGAACAAGTCCTCTTCAAAGGCCTTCTTCCTCAGCTCTTCTAGTGCTACGTTGTATGATGCCATTCTTTTTTACTGATAATTGTTCAAGGTGTGAAGCTTACCTTTCTCTCCAACGCTTTTTATAGGCTTCACTTTCTCTCTGCAAGTTAATGCTCCTACAGTTTCTCGAGGTTAAGTTCTTGGTAACTGACCCTTCTATTTACTCACTCGTTTTCGTTTTCTTTAACCTTAGACCTTCTCTAAGGGGGAGTACCTTGTACTTCAAGCTAAGTTTTTCACACCCCAGGCTTTTTGCTTATGACAAAAAGGGGGAGTAAACCCAGTTTTTGATGTGTAAGATGTGTTAGTGTGATTTATTTTTCTTTTGGAGATTTTAAGAGTTCCACCTTCATGACCATAGATGTTTCACTGGGCAAATACAAGGAATACATTTCACTTCTTCTGAAGTGATTCTAAGTTGACCCTGATACCAAAGACTCTGATACCTTGTCCATGACTCTGATTACTTATGCGCTCTGTTTACTCGATTTTCATCTATGTCATAAGTTTTTCACTCTGAACTCTTATATTATTTAGCTCAGAATCTAGACTTTACTAACGTTTTCATCAAGTATTAGATTCAGGGGGAGCTAAGCTCAGAATCAAGTAGTGACTTGAATTCAGAATGAGCAAGATAAACTATTCACATCAGGATAAGTCTTATTCTATATCTCTAAACTCTGAGTGAATTCAGTTTAATGTTTAAGAATTGTTCATCAAAAATCCTAGTTTTGTCATCATCAAAAAGGGGGAGATTGTAAGATCAAGTTTTGATCGAGTAGTACAACTCTATGTTTTGATGATTACAAGTTAACCTTTTGATATGAACAATTGTGGTACTCTAACGTGTTTTTCTGAGTGTGCTATTTACAGGCTCTGACCTCAACTCAATCTTACACAAATCAGAAGCACTGTGTATAAAGGGTAACCCAAGCAACGCTTTCGCATTCACCATGTTCAGTATGAACAGTGTAAAAGCTTCAGAAGTTCTGAAGCTATACAAACTCTGATGTGGACTCAGTCGCTAGAAGCTCTGAAGATCCAGAAGTTCTGATAACCAAGAAACACTGAAGGTTCAGATGTTCTGATGGTGTAGAAGACTCTGAAGATCCAGAAGCTGAATAGTGGAAACTCTGAAGTCCAGAAGCAAGAAACTCTGAAGGCCATGTTCTTCCCTCTGAGTTCAGAATCAGAAGATACAATGGTCAGAGGATCTGTGCTTTCCCTCTGACTCTGATCAACCGGCTTCACAAGTTCCAATATGAAGTATTCCCCTGATCAGAAGTCTCCTAGGTTAAAAGGTCAAGTCGCTATCCAAGTACAAAAGCAAGTGTACCTTCCTGACGACCTACCTAACGTTCTCAGCCACAGCAGAAGCTGGATTTTCCAGAACTGCCCTCCAACGGTAGCATTTCCCATGCAACGCTCAACCCTAATCCTTGGAGTATATATAGAGGCTGAAGATTGAAAGAAGCTGCGAAGAAGTAACACATACGCGCAAGACATATTCAAAATATTCTAAGCTTTCTTTCATCTGAAATTCATTGAGTTTACTATTAGCTTTTTAGAAGCAAATCTCTTGTAAACAATTCTTTGATAAACAGTTTGTTTAGTTCCTTTAGGAGATCAAGGTTGATCGGATCCTAGAGAAGACTAAGAGAGTGAATCTTAGTGTGAGCTAAGTCAGTGTAATTGTTAGTCACTTGTAGGTTTCAAGTGCAGTTGTAACTCTTACCTGATTAGTGGATTGCCTTCATTCTAAGAAGGAAGAAATCACCTTAACGGGTGGACTGGAGTAGCTTGAGTGATTTATCAAGTGAACCAGGATAAAATCCTTGTGTGCTTCTCTATCTCTTATCTTTAGCACTTAAGTTCTCGAAAGATTTGTCAAAATCTTTAAGGTGGAAGTTTTGTACTGAAAACGTTATTCAAACCCCCCCTTTCTACCGTTTTTCATACCTTCATGTAGGAGTAGAGTCTTAGCTCTGAACATCATTTGTTTTCTTTGGGGACAGGGTAGTTTCCCACCTATAGCTTTTTGTGTGGTTCTTTACGAGAATCACAGAGAGTTGGTTGGACTTAGGAGGTCTTGCTTCAGGCCGATGGGCCAGCTTATTCTCAGTTTTGAGGGATGGTGTTGCGGACACTTGACCTTTCTTGTGGATTGTACCTTTTGTCTTCGGGCGTTACACTTTTCTTTCCGTCACTGGAGGTTTACTCGTGACGAGGTTACTACTACAGCGGGGGCTGTTCATATATTGTATATTAGTTCTGATTATTGTTACTGTTGGGTTTTATTTAATTCAGTCTTGTCTTAGTTATTATCGAAAAAAAAAATAATAAAATAAAATAAATATTCACGTTTTTCCGCATTAAGTTTACGTTTGGTTACTAAAGTGACGCCACCGAAATCGGGGTGTTACAATCCAGATCTATACTGCTCAACTATTAAGAACAACGCAGAACCTAACTTATATTTCTAATTTACTTATCTGTTTCTATAGAACCAGGTGATGGCGATGATACTTACGGGTGAGGAAATATAAGTTAGGTTCTGCGTTGTTCTTAATAGTTGAGCAGTATAGATCTGGATCAGACTTAAGCCACCACAAAAAGAAACTAAACAAGGACATTAAAAATATTCAGAACTTAATAACATGTCTGTAGTATGGCCAATATAGACTTACTGCCACACAGGGACTTACTGCCTTCAACGCCTCCGCTGCAGAGATGATCATAAGTCTGAATAGTAATAATCCTAGAAGGTTTTCAAAAGAGCTTTCATTTTAGTTTAGTTCAAAGTGTACTACCAGTCCAGATCCCGACCATAGTGCTTAATTATACAAGAACAGAACAGAGAAATAACTTATATCTAACATATTTAGCATGTTCCTACTTCCCCATCAGGCTCTGATACCAAGAGGGGGTCGGAAGCAGAAGGAGGGGGATAATTTAATTTTCTGCAAAAAGCCCCTCCGTGGTGGCGTCCGATTGATGATCTTCATTACTCTTGTCATAGGTAGTTTTGACAGGAGTAGTATTGACATATCCAGCTAAATGGATAGTAGATCCGTCATGAGAGAGGGAAGGTCGAGCACTAGACTCAGGCTGGTTTCTTCTAGTCATAGAAAAAGATCTTCTAGACATGGCGGATTGGAAATCATTTGAGGATGTCCTAATAGATCTAGGGATAGAGAAGGAATTTCTCCTATCAAAGATGAGATCTACTTGGCCAGATTGGGATCCTTTTATATATTCAATATCAAAGTCAAAAACACTTAAAATAGCTTGCCATCTGGCAAAGATATGTTTTGAAGCTAAGTTTTTGACATCTTGTCGAATTTTGAAAAGACCTTAGCATCATGCAGTCTGGCTAAGAGATCTTTCTTGTTGGGGATAGGATATCTAATCCAACAAAGGGCTTGATTGAGAGGTTTGTAGTTGATGACTAACCTAGGGGTTCCCCGTTCTATCTCAGCTTGCTTGTTGACATAGAATGCTGCACAGGACCAAGGGCTCTTACTCCTGCGAATAAGTTTTTTTTCAAGAAGATCATTGATTTCCTTTTGGCAGAAATGAAGAAGTTCTTCATTCATTTGAATAGGCCTAGCCTTGGTTGGAATCTGTTTGTCTGAAAAATCTTTTTCATAAGGAAGTTCCACCATATGGCTCTTCCTTTCCCAAAAAGCGTTGGGTAGATCAGAACAGATGCTGGATTGAATATTTTCCAAAATATTCTCAATCCTTGATTTGACAGAAGGTTGTTGCAATTGAACCTCAATAGTTTTGTGAGAGATTTCTTCCTTGAGGAAGTTGATCTGTTTCTCCTTGTAGGATATGACATTCAAAGTTTTTTCTATGGGGGGTTCAGAGAATTTGAATAAAATTGGCTGTCCAAGGTGCTGGACAGTAATGCCATCTATGTCAGTATTATAGGGGAAGAGCTTCTTAATGAAAGGGGTTCCTATAATGATTTTTTGATCACCATACTCATTTTCACCATCAATGTTCCATTCGTAGACATTGTTGGCACTGAAGCTTTTGAAGTTTGAAGACTCTTCTAAAAGAAGATCTGGAGCAGTAGCTCTAGGATAATAGAGCTTGGTTTCTTTTCTCCACTGATTCTTAGAATTGTGAATGACAGTGTTGATAGGAACACTTTTGACAGTTTGATCATCAGATTGAATATCAGAATCAGACTCAACCTTACCATCTTCAATATTGTTTAAAGAAGTAGAGGTATTACGAGTAGAAGTTCGGCGGATTAAAGTCTCTTTAGGAGGAGCTGGAGCCGAAACAGTAGGATCGGAAATAGTTTCAGAAGTTGGTTCCGGGGTTGGTGTTGGCGTTTCCGGGACAACTTGTTTGAGAAGCTGAAGTTGCTCAACCACCTTTTGGAGGAGCTCATTGTCAGATTCCTTTTTAGCCCGAAGAGTTTGAGCCGAGTGTCTGGAACGGCTACTGATTTGAAAAGGTTTGAAAAGAGGTTTCTCAAGATTAATATATATATATATATATATATATCGAATTTTAATAAAAATCGATTATGGAAGGGAAAACACGATTTTTCATAAAGACAAGGAGTTTAATTAACATTTTAAAAATGTAAAAGGTGTTTAATACAAAGCAAATCAAACAGCTCCCCTATTTACCAAAAAAAAATATCAAACAACCCCCAACACACCCATCCTTTGCTGTCAAAACATGCACCAGAACCGTACAACTAGAGTAAGAAAAAGATCTCAAACAACTCCTATTCTTTGTTGTGATTGCACCAGAACTTTACAGAAACTAGAAACAAAACAACACTTAAAACAGATAGTGCTTATTCCCCTATTCTAATTAGACTGGACCTGGAAACATCCACCACAGCTCCTCTCTTTCACAATCTTCCTTTGCAAAACCATCCGCCAAATCATTCGCCTCCCGCAGAATATGGATCACCCCAACACATGCACCCAACAACTAACAGGAAAAAATCAATTAAATTGAATTCATTTTCTAATTTCCAAGGCCTCTTATCGCGTCGACCCACCTAACCTACTACCAAGGTTGAATAACTCTCAATGAGTACATTTTGAACATTATAATGCTGACAAATCAATAAAGCGTGAAGAATAGCCAACACTTCCTGGGCTGGGCGGGTCCTTCAAAAGCCTGGGACCCGCCACAGGTATCAAGAGGACGCGATGACAAGGATCTGAAGTTGGTAGGGCGCCCATCACCTAACCAGGACGAGCAAGTCAGGGGTCAACAAGGCTCCCCTAGTGATTGGGTCTGGGCCAACCTTACTTTTTTGTATGGGAATTGAGCCTTGGTTGTAAGGCCCAATTCCCCTAGAGTCTTTTAGAAGAGGATACACCCACTATAGGGGGGGGGGTTTCCTCCATTGTACTAAGAGATTTTCGATTCATTAATGAAATAGTACTCTTTATTACATCACTTTTCCTTATTTGTACTCTGCTGGGGTTTACTAGAATAATCTTTTATACCTAGTAGGCCTCTAGTGCGGAACACTTCCGCTTCATAAGTCCAACGCACACCAACTGATCTCAGCACCCCTACCACACCACTCAGCCCTGATTGTCTCTAGCCGACCCATCCTTCGAAGGAATCCATTGTTGTGCCACACGAATAGATACCATATTGGAAACCAACCTCACATTCTCAAAACCCAAATTGAACTTAACCGCACTATAAGGAAACTCCTCCCACCACGACTTTACCCACCAGAATATACAAACCAAATGTAGATCCCAAACTGATTCTGCGTCAAATTTCTTGTTTTATTTTAAAATGTATACTAATTTTGATGCTTCTTTCAGGTCTGATTCAGATACAGGGGCAGGTATGGTGGCCAGGGATCATGAGGGTTTTGTTTTGGCATCAACAACTGAGTTTCCTTTGGCGGCCTCTTCTCCCTTGTTGGCCGAAGCTGCTGCTTTGCGGTGGGCTATGGTTCTAGCCATTCAGCTTGGTTTCCGTCGTGTTTACTTTGAAACAGATTGCTTGCAACTGTTTCAACGATGGACCAAGCCTCCGGATGGTGCTTCTTATTTAGTTTCTATTATGAATGATTGTTTTGTTCTTTCCCGCTCTTTTGATGTGTTAGACCTTTCTTTTGTTCGCCGTTCTGGCAATGCGGTGGCGGATTTACTTGCTAGGAAGGCTTCCTCGTTCGCCGGTTTAGTGTGGATTGAGGAAGTCCCTTCTGAAGCGAACTCATTTGTTTCAGCGGACCTTTTGGCCTCTGTGCCAGTCCAAGTTTATTGTTATTCAGGCATCTTTTAAAAAAAAAGAATTGTTTATCATAAAAATTTCGAATGTTAAATACATATGATACTCTATTAAATTTAAACAATGGTACTTTATGTTAGAAGTCCCACATTGACTAGAGATAGAGCATAGATATTCTTTATAAGGGTAGTGAAAACCTCAACTCTTGAGCTAGCTTTTGTGGTTGAGTATAGGTCTCCCAATTTCTAATACTTTAAATTATAACTGGGTACATCATAACAAAACACAAAATCATACAACTGTTTTGATTTCCATCTCTCTACAATATTTCTCCTTCTTTAACCTTTCATCTTCCTTGCGTTTCTCTAGTCCGATCATAGGTGGATGTCGCGCTGCCTTAGTGGCAACCTTCCCTTCTGTTTGCTCCCTTTTCGTCCTTCCCTTTCTTACCCTCCTTCTTCCACTTTCTCTCATCATCTCTCCTTTTTGAGATCTTGGTTGTGCTCCTCCTTTCTGCTTGTGGCGGCTGACCTTTAAGGGTTGAGCCGGGATACGGCGGTGGTTTAGATGAGTTATGATGTCTGCGTGGGATACGTTGTGGTGGTCTGCAAATCATGGGTTTTGTGTTTTATCCCTTTTGAAGTCATATTTTCTAAGCTTCGGCGTTTGAGGGTGGTGCTCGGCCTCCACTTCGTGCTTCCAGCCGCATTTCCTTTCTCTGGTCTCTGGGTGGTCTAGGCCGGCGTTGGAGCGGCGCGGATGGGTCTTCCTCGTCCTCGTGCAGCGGTAGAGTTTTAAACTTAGATCTTCTCTAAGGGGGAGTACCTTGTACTTCAAGCTAAGTTTTTCACACCCCAAGCTTTTTGCTTATGACAAAAAGGGGGAGTAAACCCAGTTTTTGATGTGTAAGATGTGTTAGTGTGATTTATTTTTCTTTTGGAGAATTTAAGAGTTCCACCTTCATGACCATAGATGTGTCACTGGGCAAATACAAGGAATACATTTCACTTCTTCTGAAGTGATTCTAGTTGACTCTGATACCCAAGACTCTGATACCTTGTCCATGACTCTGATTACTTATGCGCTCTGATTACTCGATTTTCATCTATGTCATAAGTTTTTCACTCTGAACTCTTATATCATTTAGCTCAGAATCTAGACTTTACTAACGTTTTCATCAAGTATTAGATTCAGGGGGAGCTAAGCTCAGAATCAAGCAGTGACTTGAATTCAGAATGAGCAAGATAAACTATTCACATCAGGATAAGTATTATTCTATATCTCTAAACTCTGAGTGAATTCAGTTTAATGTTTAAGAATTGTTCATCAAAAATCTTAGTTTTGTCATCATCAAAAAGGGGGAGATTGTAAGATCAAAGTTTTGATCTAGTAGTACAACTCTATGTTTTGATGATTACAAGTTAACCTTTTGATATGAACAATTGTGGTACTCTAACGTGTTTTTCTGAGTGTGCTATCTACAGGCTCTGACCTCAACTCAATCTCACACAAATCAGAAGCACTGTGTATAAAGAGTGACCCAAGCAACGCTTTCGCATTCACCATGTTCAGTATGAACAGTGGAAAAGCTTCAGAAGTTCTGAAGCTATACAAACTCTGATGTGGACTCAGTCACTAGAAGTTCTGAAGATCCAGAAAGTCTGATAACCAAGAGACTCTGAAGGCTCAGATGTTCTGATGGTGTAGAAGACTCTGAAGATCCAGAAGCTGATTAGTGAAGTTCTGATGTCCAGAAGCAAGATACTCTGAAGACCATGTTCTTCCCTCTGAGTTCAGAATCAGAAGAAACAATGGTCAGAGGATCTGGGCTTTCCCTCTGACTCTGATCAACCGGCTTCACAAGTTCCAATATGAAGCATTCCCCTGATCAGAAGTCTCCTAGGTTTAAAGGTCAAGTCGCTATCCAAGTACAAAAGCAACTGTACCTTCCTGACGACCTACCTAACGTTCTCAGCCACAGCAGAAGCTGGATTTTCCAGAACTGCCCTCAACCGGTAGCATTTCCCATGCATCGCTCAACCCTAATCCTTGGAGTATATAAAGAGGCTGAAGACTGAAAGAAACGGCTAGAAGCATTCACATACGCGCAAGACATATTCAAAATCTTCTAAGTTTTCTTTCATCTGAAATTCATTGAGTTTACTATTAGCTTTTTAGAAGCAAATCTCTTGTAAACAATTCCTTGATAAACAGTTTGTTTAGTTCCTTTAGGAGATCAAGGTTGATCGGATCCTAGAGAAGACTAAGAGAGTGAATCTTAGTGTGAGCTAAGTCAGTGTAATTGTTAGTCACTTGTAGGTTTCAAGTGCAGTTGTAACTCTTACCTGATTAGTGGATTGCCTTCATTCTAAGAAGGAAGAAATCACCTTAACGGGTGGACTGGAGTAGCTTGAGTGATTTATCAAGTGAACCAGGATAAAATCCTTGTGTGCTTTTCTATCTCTTATCTTTAGCAATTAAGTTCTCGAAAGATTTGTCTAAATCTTTAAGGTGGAAGTTTTATACTGAAAACGTTATTCAAACCCCCCTTTCTACCGTTTTTCATACCTTCAATTGGTATCAGAGCGCAAGTTCTGATTACCACACCTAACAGTGTTCAGTGATCCGGGCCGGTGTGAAAAACAATGGCTGCCACCACCAGTGAAACTCAAAGAGATGGTTACAATGCAAAGCCTCCTATGTTCGACGGTCAAAGGTTCGAATATTGGAAAGATAGACTAGAAAGTTTCTTTCTGGGTTTCGATGCAGATCTCTGGGATATTATTGTGGATGGCTACGAGCGTCCAGTTGATGCAGATGGCAAGAAGATCCCAAGGTCAGAGATGACTGCAGATCAAAAGAAGCTGTACTCACAACATCACAAAGCAAGAGCAATTCTTCTAAGTGCTATTTCCTATGAAGAGTACCAGAAGATTACAGATCGTGAGTTTGCGAAAGGCATTTTCGAATCTCTGAAGATGTCTCATGAAGGAAACAAGAAAGTTAAAGAATCAAAGGCATTGTCTTTGATCCAAAAGTATGAATCCTTCATCATGGAGCCAACTGTGTCCATTGAAGAAATGTTCTCCAGATTTCAGTTGCTTGTAGCTGGCATACGACCTCTCAACAAGAGCTACACAACAAAAGATCATGTCATAAGGGTCATCAAGTGTCTTCCTGAAAGTTGGATGCCTTTGGTGACTTCAATAGAGCTCACGAGAGACGTTGAGAATATGAGTTTAGAAGAACTCATCAGCATTTTGAAATGCCATGAGCTGAAGCGCTCAGAGATGCAAGATCTGAGGAAAAAGTCCATAGCCTTGAAATCTAAATCTGAAAAGGCTAAGGTTGAGAAGTCAAAAGCTCTTCAAGCTGAAGAAGAGGAATCCGAAGAAGCGTCAGAAGATTCTGATGAAGATGAGCTGACTCTGATCTCCAAGAGACTCAATCGCATCTGGAAGCACAGGCAGAGCAAATACAAAGGCTCTGGAAAGGCAAGAGGAAAGTCTGAATCCTCAGGTCAGAAGAAGTCCTCACTTAAGGAAGTCACATGTTTTGAGTGCAAAGAATCAGGGCACTACAAAAGTGACTGTCCAAAATTGAAGAAGGACAAGAAGCCAAAGAAGCACTTCAAGACAAAGAAGAGTCTGATGGTGACATTTGATGAATCAGAGTCAGAGGATGTTGACTCTGATGGTGAAGTCCAAGGACTCATGGCTATTGTCAAAGACAAGGAAGCAGAGTCAAAGGGAGCTGTTGACTCTGACTCAGAATCAGAAGGAGATCCTAACTCAGACGATGAAAATGAGGTATTCGCTTCTTTCTCTACCTCTGAACTGAAACATGCATTGTCTGATATTATGGATAAGTATAACTCCTTATTGTCTAAGCATAAGAAGCTGAAAAAGAACTTATCTGCTGTTTCCAAGACTCCTTCTGAACATGAGAAAATTATTTCTGATTTGAAAAATGATAATCATGCCTTGATCAATTCTAACTCTGTGCTTAAGAACCAGATTGCTAAGTTAGAAGAAATTGTTGCCTGTGATGCCTCTGATTGTAGAAATGAATCTAAGTATGAAAAGATTCCTAGCTAAAAGCGTGGATAGAAGCTTAATGGCTTCAATGATCTATGGCGTAAGCAGAAATGGAATGCATGGCATTGGCTATTCTAAACCAATTAGAAATGAGCCCTCTGTGTCTAAAGCTAAATCCTTGTATGAATGCTTTGTTCCCTCTGGTACCATATTGCCTGATCCTGTACCTGCTAAAGTTGCTAAAAACCCTCTTAAAAAGGGATCCTTCTCTATGACTAAATATCATGCAAATATTCCTTTAAAATATCATGTTGAGACACCCAAGGTGATAAGAACCTCTGGGGTAACTAACAAGAGAGGACCCAGAAAGTGGGTACCTAAGGACAAGATTATCTATGTTGCAGATATCCTTGATAGCTCCACTGAAACACCAATCATGGTATCTGGACAGTGGATGCTCGCGTCACATGACGGGAGAAAGGCGTATGTTCTGAGAGCTGAAACTTAAGCCTGGAGGCGAAGTTGGCTTTGGAGGAAATGAAAAGGGTAAAATTGTTGGTACTGGTACTATTTGTGTAGATAGTAGTCCATGCATTGATAATGTGTTATTGGTAGACGGCTTAACACATAACTTATTGTCTATAAGTCAATTAGCTGACAAGGGTTATGATGTTATATTCAATCAAAAGTCCTGCCGGGCTGTAAGTCAGATCGATGGCTCTGTTCTGTTTAACAGCAAGAGGAAGAACAACATTTATAAGATCAGATTATCTGAGTTGGAGGCTCAGAATGTGAAGTGCCTTCTGTCTGTTAATGAAGAGCAGTGGGTATGGCATAGACGGTTAGGGCATGCCAGTATGAGAAAGATTTCTCAGCTGAGCAAGCTAAACCTTGTCAGAGGCTTACCCAATCTGAAGTTCGCTTCAGACGCTCTTTGTGAAGCATGTCAGAAAGGCAAATTCACAAAAGTCCCTTTCAAGGCAAAGAATGTTGTCTCAACCTCAAGGCCGTTGGAACTTCTGCATATCGACCTTTTTGGACCAGTGAAAACTGAGTCTATAGGTGGCAAGAGATATGGGATGGTTATCGTTGATGACTATAGCCGCTGGACATGGGTAAAGTTTCTAACCCGCAAGGATGAGTCTCATGCTGTGTTCTCTACCTTCATTGCTCAAGTGCAAAACGAGAAGGCTTGTAGGATTGTGCGTGTCAGAAGTGACCATGGTGGAGAGTTTGAGAATGACAAGTTTGAGAGTCTGTTTGATTCCTATGGAATTGCACATGATTTCTCTTGTCCTAGAACTCCTCAACAAAATGGTGTTGTTGAGAGGAAGAACAGAACTCTTCAGGAGATGGCTAGAACCATGCTCCAAGAAACTGGCATGGCTAAGCACTTTTGGGCAGAGGCAGTAAATACAGCATGTTACATTCAGAACAGAATCTCTGTGAGACCAATTCTGAATAAGACTCCTTATGAATTGTGGAAGAACATAAAACCCAACATTTCTTATTTTCATCCTTTTGGCTGTGTTTGTTATGTTCTCAATACTAAGGATAGATTGCATAAATTTGATGCTAAGTCTTCTAAGTGTCTATTACTCGGTTACTCTGAGAGATCTAAAGGTTTTAGATTTTATAATACTGATGCTAAGACTATTGAAGAATCTATTCATGTTAGATTTGACGATAAGCTTGACTCTGACCAGTCAAAGCTAGTTGAAAAGTTTGCAGATTTAAGCATTAATGTTTCTGACAAAGGCAAAGCTCCAGAGGAAGATGAGCCAGAGGAAGATGAACCAGAGGAAGAAGCTGGTCCCTCTAACTCACAAACTCTGAAGAAGAGCAGAATCACTGCAGCTCACCCTAAGGAATTGATTCTGGGCAACAAAGACGAACCAGTCAGAACCAGATCTGCCTTCAGACCTTCTGAAGAGACCTTGCTCAGTCTGAAAGGATTGGTGTCCTTAATTGAACCCAAGTCCATAGATGAAGCTCTTCAGGACAAGGATTGGATTCTGGCCATGGAAGAAGAATTGAATCAATTCTCCAAGAACGATGTTTGGAGCTTAGTGAAGAAGCCTGAGAGTGTCCATGTTATTGGAACGAAATGGGTATTCAGAAACAAGCTGAATGAGAAAGGAGATGTAGTCAGAAACAAGGCAAGGCTAGTTGCTCAAGGCTACAGCCAGCAGGAAGGAATAGACTACACTGAAACATTTGCTCCAGTAGCAAGACTGGAGGCAATCAGATTGTTGATCTCTTTCTCAGTAAATCACAACATAGTTCTACATCAGATGGACGTGAAGAGTGCCTTCCTAAATGGTTATATCTCAGAGGAAGTCTATGTTCATCAACCCCCAGGTTTTGAAGATAAGAAGAAACCAGACCATGTGTTCAAATTGAAGAAATCACTCTACGGTCTGAAGCAAGCTCCCAGAGCATGGTATGAGAGACTTAGCTCATTCCTTCTGGAGAATGAGTTTGTAAGGGGTAAAGTAGATACAACTCTTTTTTGCAAAACTTATAAAGATGATATCTTAATTGTGCAAATTTATGTTGATGATATTATATTTGGTTCTGCTAATCAATCTCTATGCAAAGAATTTTCTGAGATGATGCAGGCTGAATTTGAGATGAGTATGATGGGAGAATTAAAGTACGTTCTGGGAATCCAAGTTGATCAAACACCAGAAGGAACATATATCCATCAGAGCAAGTACACTAAAGAACTTCTGAAGAAGTTCAATATGCTGGAATCTACAGTGGCCAAGACTCCAATGCATCCTACATGCATTCTGGAGAAAGAAGATAAAAGTGGTAAAGTATGTCAGAAGCTCTATCGTGGCATGATAGGTTCACTTCTATACTTAACTGCATCTAGGCCAGACATATTATTTAGTGTTCATTTATGTGCTCGATTCCAATCAGATCCAAGGGAAACCCACTTAACTGCTGTTAAGAGGATCCTAAGGTATTTGAAAGGCACCACTAACCTTGGCTTGATGTATAAGAAAACATCAGAGTATAAGCTTTCAGGTTACTGTGATGCTGATTATGCTGGAGATAGAACAGAGTGAAAAAGTACTTCTGGAAATTGTCAATTTCTGGGAAGCAATCTAGTCTCATGGGCAAGCAAGAGGCAATCAACCATTGCACTATCAACTGCAGAGGCAGAATATATCTCAGCAGCAATATGCAGCACTCAGATGCTCTAGATGAAACATCAGCTGGAGGATTATCAGATCCTTGAGAGCAATATCCCAATCTATTGTGATAACACTGCTGCAATCTCATTGAGTAAGAATCCTATCTTGCATTCAAGGGCAAAGCACATTGAGGTAAAGTATCACTTTATTAGAGATTATGTACAGAAGGGCGTACTTCTTCTGAAGTTTGTTGATACTGACCATCAATGGGCAGATATCTTTACAAAGCCCTTAGCAGAGGATAGATTTAATTTTATTCTGAAAAATCTGAACATGGACTTTTGTCCAGAGTGAAGATGGATCAGAACCTCTGACTATGATACTTCTTGATCAGAAGATGTCTAGTCCAGAAGGTAACTCAATCAGAGTGTGTGTACCCACTGGTACTGACTCTGAAGCTGAGACAACAACACGTGTGTCAGTATTTCTGATGCATAGTTCCTTGTGCCCGTGTGACAGTCTGTTATGATTGCGTGTAGATGTGCTTCTCTCCTGTGTGTGATTTGTGTATTTACTGTTACTATCTATCTTTAATTTTCAACCGTTGATCTTAAAGTGCTTTTTGAATCAACAACGGTTATTTGTTAAAACCCACTATACACACACGATCTCGTTCACTTCCGGTTTTTACTCTCGCTCTCTCTGCTTTTCAAAACCGCTTATTCTCGATTTCTCTCTCGATCTCTCTTCATCTTTCAACCTTCATCTTCTACCTTAAACCTTCAACCGCTTCAAAAATGGTGAGCCAAACCAAAAGATCTACTGCAGATGCACCCCAGTTCCCTCACATGGTAGTTGGTCTAGCAACGGGTCAAAGGGGCCCTGAGAATCCGACACCAGATCAAGGTCAAGCTCAAGAGCAGATTCTTCCGATTGCAGAACGGGGTTGTGCCGTTCATTGTGTTTTTGCTCCTGAGGAACTTCAAGTCCTGGCAGAATGGAGATTCGACCTCGACAACCTGGCTACAAATGGGTATGATCTTCGTCCTGAAGTCCAAGTTCAAGGTTGGGGAAATTACTTCAACAGACTTCGAGGACCGGTGTATGAGAAACTGGTAAAGGAATTCTGGAAGCACGCCGACTGCGATGATACTCAGGTGGTATCTCACATTCTTGGAAGAAAGATCATCATCACTGAGAAGTCATTCGTGAACTTGCTAGGTGCAGATACTGCTTTTAGGTATCGTTTCCAACTCACGGAATCGAAGCTGAAACCCAGCACCAAGGATACAATCAACCAGGCCCTGTACACAAATTACAAACCGGGCAAGACGAATTGCAAGGTGATGGACTTTCATCCCAAGCTCAGGATCTGGCACAAAATTTTGCTCCACTGCATAAACCAGAGACCAAAGGGCAGTTCCCTAGACTACATCAACTTCAACCAGAAGGTGATGTTGTTCTTCATCCAAGACCAGAAGAAGATCTGCCTTCCCTACTTCCTGTTCTCCTACTTGAAGGAATGCATCCGGAAGTCTCGTACCACTGCCTCCATCAAGTCAGCGATCAAGTATATTCCCTTCGGGAGACTCTTGTCTGATCTCTTCATTGAGAGTGGCCTCGTTCAAGATCTGATAAATGCTGGATGCACAGAGGATCTGACCACCATTGTCAGTGATGTCTTCACGACAAACTCTCTAAAGAAGATGGGCCTAATCAAGAAGAAGATTGCTCCTGCCCATGAAGACATATCCTCTGAGATCAGAAGCAGAAGGATGCCTCTGAATGACTACCCTCTGTGGACGCAAGCAGACAATCCTGACGCCATTAGGTGCTATGTTGAAGACCTAAGGGCTCAAGGATTCGAAATTGATCTCGATGATTTCTTCAGCAGACTGCCGCCAGCTCCAGAGTTTCCTTCTCCTCCCAAGAAGAAAGTTCAGAGGAAGATGGTCCTAGAAGAATCCTCTGAGGAATCAGATGTCCCTCTGGTCAAAAAGAAGAAGAGAAAGCCTGATGATGGTGATGATAGTGGTAATGAGGATGGTCCTCCTAAGAAGAAGAAGAAGCAGGTTAGAATCGTGGTGAAGCCTACTCGGGTGGAACCAGCTGCTGAAGTGATCAGAAGGACTGAACCTCCTGCCAGAGTGACAAGATCATCAGCACATTCAAGTAAGTCTGCACTTGCTTCTGATGATGATTTGAATTTATTTGATGCACTCCCCATTTCTGCCATGCTCAAACACTCTTCAAATCCCCTCACTCCTATTCCTGAATCCCAACCAGCTGCACAACCCACCTCTCCACCACATTCCCCAAGGTCTTCATTTTTTCAACCTTCTCCTACTGAAGCACCTCTCTGGAATTTGCTCCAGAACCAACCCTCTAGGTCAGAAGAACCAACCTCTCCCATTACCATTCCATACAACCCATTAACTTCTGAACCCATCATTCATGCACAACTAGAGCCTACCCACACAGAACCTGGACCCAGAACCTCTGATCACTCTGTCCCAAGAGCATCAGAACGTCTGGCTCCCAGAACTACTGATACAGACTCTTCCACAGCCTATACACCTGTATCCTTCCCAACCAATGTTGCTGATTCTTCTCCCTCCAATAACTCTGAATCCATTAGAAAATTCATGGAGGTCAGAAAAGAAAAGGTGTCTACCTTAGAAGAGTATTACCTCACTTGTCCAAGCCCTAGGAGATATCCTGGCCCTAGACCTGAACGTCTAGTTGACCCAGATGACCCTATCTTGGCCAACCCTTTACATGAGGCAGACCCTTTGGCTCAACAAGCTCACCCTGCCCCTGACCAACAAGAGCCTATTCAACCAGAACCTGAACCCGAACAATCAGTGTCTAACCAATCCTCGGTTAGATCACCCCATCCTCTGGTTGAAACTTCAGAACCTCACCTTGGAACCTCTGAACCCAATGCTCAAATGTTTAACATTGGTTCTCCACAAGGTGCCTCTGAAGCTCACAGCAGCAATCACCCAGCCTCTCCTGAAACCAACCTCTCCATCATTCCTTATACTCCCCTCCAACCCACATCTCTCTCTGAGTGCATCAATATTTTCTATCATGAAGCCTCTTTGAGGCTACGCAATGTGCACGGTCAGACTGACCTCAGTGAGAATGCTGAACGTGTGGCTGATGAGTGGAACACTCTGGGCACTTGGCTAGTGGCTCAAGTTCCAATTATGATGCAGCTCCTGCATACAGAGGGAAGTCAGAGGATTGAGGCTGCAAAGCAAAGGTTTGCTAGAAGGGTGGCTCTTCATGAACAAGAACAGAGAAATAAGCTTCTTGAAGCTATTGAAGAAGCCAAGAGAAAGAAAGCTCAAGCAGAAGAAGCTGCACGTCAAGCAGCAGCTCAAGCTGAACAAGCCAGACTAGAGGCAGAACGACTTGAAGCTGAGGCTGAAGCTCTTAGATGCCAAGCACTTGCACCAGTTGTGTTTACTCCTGCTGCTTTTGCTTCCATTCCAGATCCTCAAGCTGCTCAGAATGTTCCTTCCAGTTCTACTCAGTCAAGCTCATCCAGACTAGACATCATGGAACAGCGTCTTGACATTCATGAATCCATGCTAATTGAGATGAAGCACATGATGATGGAACTTCTGCGTCGAACTGATAAACCTTAGTTTTTAGGATCTCTTCGTTTTTCTTTTTCTTTACCGTTGTTTTATTTTTGTTAAACTCTGTTTCTTTTTATTTATTTATTCTACTTTATTCGTTTGTGATTATCTATGCATATCTATATATATTTGTGTCACATATGTTTGCAAAACTCTTTTTATTCATAATATCTTTATGTTTACATCATACATTCTTTCCCTAAAGTCTAGAATGGAGGATCCCTCCTCATTCTTCTGCACTCCTGGCGCTGCTCTGACCTATCCTTCTCCAGACGCTCCAGTACATGCTGGATGTTGCTGAGCCTGTTCTTTAGCTCATCCCTCTCCAGAATCTCTTCTGAAGTCTTGAGCTTCTCTTCCAAACTCCTTTTTTCTTCCAGCAGCTTGAGTTCAAGCCGGCTGAGTTCTTGCACCTCCTCAACGAAGGCAAGAAATTCCCTCAGGTCTCTCTCCAACTCTGGACGCAGGTCCTCCTCCAGCAGTATCCGTGTTAGCTCCGAGACGGTCGTTGTACCCTCTGGATGCCTGATGTTAAGGAACAAGTCCTCCTCACAGGCCTTCTTCCTCAGCTCTTCTAGTGCTACAATGTATGATGCCATTTTTTTTCTTACTGAAAATTGTTCGAGGTGTGAAGCTTACCTTTCTCTCCAACGCTTTATATAGGCTTCACTTTCTCTCTGAAAGTTAATGCTCCTACAGTTTCTCGAGGTTAAGTTCTTGGTAACTGACCCTTCTCTTTACTCACTTGACCGGTGGTAAACGTTCTTCTCTTGCATTAACTCTTCTATTTATTTCGCCTAACTCTGATTCTTGCATCGTTTTCATTTTCTTTAAACTTAGATCTTCTCTAAGGGGGAGTACCTTGTACTTCAAGCTAAGTTTTTCACACCCCAAGCTTTTTGCTTATGACAAAAAGGGGGAGTAAACCCAGTTTTTGATGTGTAAGATGTGTTAGTGTGATTTATTTTTCTTTTGGAGAATTTAAGAGTTCCACCTTCATGACCATAGATGTGTCACTGGGCAAATACAAGGAATACATTTCACTTCTTCTGAAGTGATTCTAGTTGACTCTGATACCCAAGACTCTGATACCTTGTCCATGACTCTGATTACTTATGCGCTCTGATTACTCGATTTTCATCTATGTCATAAGTTTTTCACTCTGAACTCTTATATCATTTAGCTCAGAATCTAGACTTTACTAACGTTTTCATCAAGTATTAGATTCAGGGGGAGCTAAGCTCAGAATCAAGCAGTGACTTGAATTCAGAATGAGCAAGATAAACTATTCACATCAGGATAAGTATTATTCTATATCTCTAAACTCTGAGTGAATTCAGTTTAATGTTTAAGAATTGTTCATCAAAAATCTTAGTTTTGTCATCATCAAAAAGGGGGAGATTGTAAGATCAAAGTTTTGATCTAGTAGTACAACTCTATGTTTTGATGATTACAAGTTAACCTTTTGATATGAACAATTGTGGTACTCTAACGTGTTTTTCTGAGTGTGCTATCTACAGGCTCTGACCTCAACTCAATCTCACACAAATCAGAAGCACTGTGTATAAAGAGTGACCCAAGCAACGCTTTCGCATTCACCATGTTCAGTATGAACAGTGGAAAAGCTTCAGAAGTTCTGAAGCTATACAAACTCTGATGTGGACTCAGTCACTAGAAGTTCTGAAGATCCAGAAAGTCTGATAACCAAGAAACACTGAAGGCTCAGATGTTCTGATGGTGTAGAAGACTCTGAAGATCCAGAAGCTGATTAGTGAAGTTCTGATGTCCAGAAGCAAGATACTCTGAAGACCATGTTCTTCCCTCTGAGTTCAGAATCAGAAGAAACAATGGTCAGAGGATCTGGGCTTTCCCTCTGACTCTGATCAACCGGCTTCACAAGTTCCAATATGAAGCATTCCCCTCATCAGAAGTCTCCTAGGTTTAAAGGTCAAGTCGCTATCCAAGTACAAAAGCAACTGTACCTTCCTGACGACCTACCTAACGTTCTCAGCCACAGCAGAAGCTGGATTTTCCAGAACTGCCCTCCAACGGTAGCATTTCTCATGCATCGCTCAACCCTAATCCTTGGAGTATATAAAGAGGCTGAAGACTGAAAGAAACGGCTAGAAGCATTCACATACGCGCAAGACATATTCAAAATCTTCTAAGTTTTCTTTCATCTGAAATTCATTGAGTTTACTATTAGCTTTTTAGAAGCAAATCTCTTGTAAACAATTCCTTGATAAACAGTTTGTTTAGTTCCTTTAGGAGATCAAGGTTGATCGGATCCTAGAGAAGACTAAGAGAGTGAATCTTAGTGTGAGCTAAGTCAGTGTAATTGTTAGTCACTTGTAGGTTTCAAGTGCAGTTGTAACTCTTACCTGATTAGTGGATTGCCTTCATTCTAAGAAGGAAGAAATCACCTTAACGGGTGGACTGGAGTAGCTTGAGTGATTTATCAAGTGAACCAGGATAAAATCCTTGTGTGCTTTTCTATCTCTTATCTTTAGCACTTAAGTTCTCGAAAGATTTGTCTAAATCTTTAAGGTGGAAGTTTTATACTGAAAACGTTATTCAAACCCCCCCTTTCTACCGTTTTTCATACCTTCAGTTGTGTGTGTGGTTCTGGAAGTGGCATTGAGGCTTTGTAGGCATTGTCATTTGTTTTTGTTGATGGCCTCTCCTCCTGCTTATCTTTCTGCCTTCAATCAGCTTCAAACGTTAGTTTTCAAACGGAAGTGTAACGACAGAGCAGTTTTGCAATGGGGTGTAAACTTCCAGGATGGTTTTGCTAATTTTGTAGTTGGGGCTGGAGACGATTTTCATAGGAAGGGAAAAGTTGGGGGACCAAATTTGAAATTAAGCCTAGAGTATACTTGTTCTTATTTCTTTGCTTTGAACCAGATTGCGGACAAAATTTTGGCACGCAAATCTTCATAGGTTCGGTTTTCTTGTTGGGGTGCTTCTTGTGCTGTTGCGATTTACAATGCTTCGTTTTTTGATTAGGGGTTTGTGGGGGTAGAGTTTTGGGGCTTTGTGGGCTGATTTTTCAGGTTGGCTTTGTGTGGTTTTGGTATTTTGTCGTTATTTAGACTGGTTGTTGTATATTCCTTCTTTGTTTGAGCTACTTGCTCTCTTCCCTCTTTTGCTTTAGCGGAGGGCGGGTTGCTTCTTTCTTGAGATGACCACCCTTTTTCCCTTTCTATTAATATCAATATATATTTTGCTTTAATAAGAAATGGCTATTTTGTTTTGGCGCAGGTGGTTTTTCTTTTGAAAGTTCCAATTTACTTCACAAAATGAAAAGTCTACCCACCTTTTGGCTCTAACGCCATTAGAAAGTGAGCAAATGGTAAATGAACATGACAATGGTGCAGAGGTAGCATAGTGAATGAATTAGTATGATTATTATTTTGCACTGCATAAAATGGACACATAAGATTGCTTATTTATTTTGGAACTCTTTTGTGTGTTTGGGTTTTCGATTTTCTTGATGTATTTTTTAATGTTCTTGATGTAAATGGCGTCCTTGGTGTTTTTAATGTTTTTGATGTACCTTTGAATTATAGGTACAAGTGATTATTCAATTGGATACGAAAATGGATTTATGTAAAGTAATGTTGTGATTGGTGTTTTTATGTGATTTTAGGGTTTTTGATGTAATTTGTATTCTTGGTGTAATTTTGTTGTTCCTGATGAGTTGATGTAATTTTGGTGTGGGTTAACTTTAAGTTACTTCAGCTCATTATTTTTGCTGTCGAAGCAGATGTCCTGACATCTGATTCTGTAAAGCCAGGACATTCATTCACTGGCTGGCACGCGTTGTGGGTCCCTTCTGTTATCTGTTAAAGATTTGGTTGTTGTTACTTGAGGTTCAAGTAACTGATTAAAGGGAGTTCTTTGCGGGTTGTTTATTGTTGAAACAAATCTATGATTGAAGATTTGTTTCTATCTTATACTCGTTTGTTACGCAAATCATATCTTGGAAGATTGCGTTTGAAGTTGTGTGGATCAATTCTGCTCTTCAAGCCAGCTAACTCTAGTGCCGCCTCTGCTGAAGTATATAGAACAAAGACCTAAAACGTGAAGTGACCAGAGCTAAGATTGAAGATCAAGTGTTTTAGGATTGTGAGTTGTGCTTTGTTCTTGTTATTTGTGAACTGTTCTTGCTCCCTGATTCTATAAAGCAAGTTTCAGTTCTGTGTTGAGTTTGATTGTTCAAACACTTTTGTTATTTGTTTTCACCAATCACTGTGGCAGTGATTGAGAGAAAGTGAGAGGGGCTCTCATACTTAGGTTGAGATACTAAGTAAAAATACACTGGGTAGATTAGGAAAAACAATGAACTGGTTGTGTTCATGTGTGTCTGTAGTTCCTGAATCTTGAGATAGTGGATTTCCTTTCTTTGGGCTTAGCCCTCCAGACGTAGGTGAAGTTTCACTGAACTGGGTTACCAATTCTTGTGTCTTGTTACTTTTGTGTTTAACTTTTACTGATACTGTGTGACTGTTGTCATAATCGATTGTCCTGACATCGCGTACGACATTGTTCTAAGGGAACTAGAATTTCAATTGGCATCAGAGCAGGCACCCCTGTTCTGTTGGGTGAGCTCCAGGGAGTCTTTGTCTGGTTCTCATGGACAATAAGGAGGGAGGATCGGTTAACAGGCCACCAATTCTGGATGGGACCAATTATGATTACTGGAAGGTCCGCATGACTGCGTTTCTTAAGTCTATTGATAACAAGACTTGGAAGGCCATTGTCAAAGGATGGAGTCATCCCACCAAAGTGCAAGCTGAGGGAAGTACTTTAAAAGCAGAAGAGAAATCTGAAGAAGAATGGACAAAGGATGAAGATGAAGCTGCTCTGGGAAACTCTAAGGCGCTGAATGCTATCTTTAATGGAGTGGACAAAAACATGTTCAGGTTGATCAACACATGCACTGTGGCAAAGGATGCCTGGGAAATTTGAAGACTGCACATGAAGGCACCACCAGAGTAAGAATGTCAAGGCTCCAGATGCTTACTACTCAGTTTGAGAACTTAATGATGAATGAGGATGAGACTAATTCTGAATTTCACATGCGTGTGCGTGATTTGTCCAATGCCTCGTTTGCTCTGGGAGAACCTATGTCTGATGAGAAGCTTGTAAGGAAAATCTTGAGGTCTGTTACCAGCAAATTTGCTATGAAAGTCACTGCTATTGAAGAAGCTCAGGATATCAGTAACATGAAGGTTGATGAACTAATTGGCTCTCTGCAGACTTATGAGTTGAAGATTGGTGAGAAGTCTGAGAAAAAGAGTAAAAGCATAGCTTTTGTCTCCAACACTGATGATGGAGATGATGCTGACTGTGAAGGTGAGAATTTATCTGAAGCTCTGGCTCTACTGGCAAAGAAATTTAATAGAGCTCTGAGAAAAATAGATAGAAGAAACAAGTCAAATGTCCAGGACATTAAGACTGACAATTTCAAGCCCTTCAATTCTCAGAAAAAGACCAAAGAAGAAGACAAATCTGGACAGAATAAAGGTGTTCAGTGTCATGAATGTGAAGGATATGGGCATATTAGAACTGAGTGTGCTACTTACTTGAAGAAGCAAAAGAAAGGCATGGTTGTGACATGGTCAGATGAAGACACAGAGGATGAGGAAGAACTCTCTGCAAACCGAGTTAATGCCTTCTCAGGAACTGTTGATGCTTCAGAATCTAGTGATGAACAAATAACAGATGAAGAGTTGGAGGAGACTTACAGGCTCTTGCACACTAAATGGGAAGAAGGATGCAAACTTCTGAAAGAGCAAGAAGATAATATAGAGCAGCTCAAGTCATAAAATGAAAAGCTGAGAGGGACTATTGATAAGCTGCAGGATGATCTTGATGAATGGAACACAAAGCTTAAGGATGTTGATACTGTAGAAAAGGCTAAGCTGATGGTGATTAATGCAGAACTTCAGGATAAAGTGGTCACTCTGATAAATAAACTTGAAGCTACTCATAAATCTGTGCGTATGCTGAATAGTGGATCTGACATGCTGGATGAGATTCTAAAGGAAACTAGCAAACAAGGGAGGAGCGTGAAAGGAATTGGCTTCAATTACAATACTTCCAACAAAGAATATGCCAGCAAGGAATATCTTGAAAATATCAAAGGATACGCCAGCAATTTTGTCACCTTTGGAGATGGAGCAAAAGGAAAAATCAAGGGAATAGGAAAACTGGTAAATCCTGGATGATGTGTTGCTTGTTAAAGGACTGACTGCCAATCTTATCAGCATAAGTCAACTCTGTGATCGAGGTCTTGATGTGTTATTCAGTAAGGCAATATGTGTTGTAACAACAAATGATCATAAAGTAATGATGCAAGGAATCAGATCCAAAGACAACTGCTACATGTGGGTCTCACCAGAGAAGGCACAAGTCTCTAGATGCTTGATATCAAAAGTTGATGAGCTGAATCTATGGCACCAGAGATTGGGTCATATCAATCTTAAGAGCATTCAGAAGATCATTTCTGAAGAAGCCATTCGTGGTTTACCAAAGTTAAAAATTGGTGAGAGAAAAATATGTGGAGAGTGCAAAATTGGAAAGCAAACCAAGATGTCTCATGCAAAGCTCCAACATCCAACCACGACAAAGGTCCTTGAACTGCTACACATGGATCTAATGGGACCCATGCAAGTTGAAAGTTTGGGAGGTAAAAAATATGTTTTTGTGTGTGTTGATGATTTTTCCAGGTACACTTGGATTGATTTCATCAAAGAAAAATCAGAGACATTTGAGATTTTCAAGAGACTTTGCCTGAAGCTTCAAACTGAGAAAAACAGTACTGTAGTAAGAATCAGAAGTGATCATGGAAGAGAGTTTGAGAACTCAAAATTCTCTGATTTCTGCGGCTCAGAAGGAATAAGTCATGAGTTTTCTGCTCCCATCACTCCTCAGCAGAATGGTATTGTGGAAAGGAAAAATAGAACTCTTCAAGAATCCACCAGGGTGATGCTTCATGCAAGAAAGATTCCAAAGAAATTCTGGGTTGAAGCAATGAGTATTGCATGCTATGTCCACAACAGAGTAACGATTAGAGCAGGAACTTCATCTACTCAGTATGAAATCTGGAAAGGAAGGAAGCCTACTGTGAAACAATTTCATATTTTTGGGAGTAAATGTTATATTCTGGCTGATCGTGAACCAAGAAGAAAGCTTGATCCCAAGAGTGATGAAGGCATCTTTATGGGATACTCAACAAACAGTAAAGCTTATAGGGTGTATAACTCTCGTACAAAGGTTATGATGGAATATGTCAATGTTATTATAGATGATGTACCAAGAAAAATGTCTGAGACAACTGCAAGTGAAGATGATGATGCTGATGTCCCAGCCGATGTCCCAACGATTGACCTCGACAATGAGTCTGTGACTATTGCAGATGAACAAGAAGGAAAAATGATTGAGTCAAACAAAGCCCCATCCATCAGAATTCAGAAGAATCACCCTCAAGAAAATATTATTGGTGATCCTAAGGAAGGAGTAACTACCAGATCTAAAAGTTTCATTGCTCATGGTTGTTTCATCTCTAAAATAGAACCCAAAAATGTCAATGAAGCACTGACTGATGAATACTGGATAAATGCAATGCAGGAAGAGCTTGATCAGTTCAGAAGGAATGAAGTTTGGGACCTCATCTCACGTCCTGACGGAGTGAACATTATTGGTACTAAATGGATTTTCAAGAACAAGTCAGATGAGAATGAAGTGGTCACTAGAAACAAAGCGAGATTGGTTGCTCAAGGCTATACTCAGATAGAAGGAGTGGATTTTGATGAAACTTTTGCTCCAGTGGCTAGACTGGAATCTATAAGGCTATTACTGGGAGTTGCTTGTTTGTTAAAGTTTAGACTCTATCAAATGGATGTAAAGAGTGCTTTTCTGAATGGGTACTTGAGTGAAGAAGTATATGTTGAACAACCCAAAGGATTCATAGATCCTCATCATCCAGACCATGTGTACAAGCTGAAGAAGGCCCTGTATGGATTGAAACAGGCTCCAAGAGCATGGTATGAAAGACTCACTGAATTTCTTGTCAGCAATGGCTATTGCAAGGGAGGAATAGACAAAACCCTGTTTGTAAAGAATGACAAAGGCAAGCTCATGATAGCACAAATATATGTAGATGATATAGTATTTGGAGGAATGTCGAACACGATGGTGGAGCATTTCGTTCAACAAATGAAATCTGAATTTGAAATGAGTTTGGTAGGTGAGTTGAATTATTTCTTGGGTCTTCAGGTTAAGCAAATGGAAGATTCTCTGGTCATTTCACAAAGCAAGTATGTTAGGAGTAGTGTTAAGAAGTTTGGACTAGAAAAGGCAGGTCACAAAATAACTCCTGCTGCAACACATATCAAGTTATCTAAGGATGAACAAGGAGAATATGTTGATCAAAGCTTATATAGGAGCATGATTGGTAGTCTTCTGTATATTATTGCAAGCAGGCCAGACATCACCTTTGTTGTAGGTGCTTGTGCTAGATATCAAGCTGCTCCAAAGACTAGTCATCTCTTGCAAGTGAAGAGAATAATCAAATATGTTAATGGTACATGTGATTATGGTATTCTCTATACACACGATACGAATCCTACTCTTGTTGGTTATTGTGATGCAGATTGGGCAGAAAGTGCTGATGATAGGAAAAGCACATCTGGAGATTGTTTCTACTTGGGGAACAACTTGATCTCTTGGTTCAGCAAGAAGCAAAATTGTGTCTCCTTGTCAATTGCTGAAGCTGAATATATTGCTGCTGGGAGTAGCTGCACTCAACTCATGTGGATGAAACAAATGCTGAAGGAGTATGAAGTCGAGCAGGATGTTATGACACTGTACTGTGACAATCTTAGTGCTATTAATATTTCCAAAAATCCTATTCAACCTAGCAGGACCAAGCACATTGATATCAGACACCACTTCATTAGAGACTTGGTTGAAGATAAAATTATCACTCTAGAGCATGTTCCTACTGAAAAGCAATTGGCGGATATATTTACCAAACCACTTGATGCTATCACGTTTGAGAAATTGAGAGGAAATCTTGGGATTTGCCTCTTTCAAGAAGCATAGCAATTATCGCATCAATTTGCTCTAACGGCTAGTTTTCTCATAACTACCAATAACTGCCGTTATGACATCATCATCATGATTGCTTCTCATCCACTCAACTACTACATAATCATCACCAACGGCCATGTTTCTATCTTACAACTGATTGCGTTTTTTAATTGTGTAATTCTGATTCATCTTTGCTCTCAATTTTTCTTTGATCCTCTGAATCTGCATACTCTGCCATATTTCACCATGTCTCAAGTCTTAGGAAAGCAAGACTCCATCAAAGGCAAGATTGCGAAGACATCTTCTGGAGTCAAGGTTATGGGATTGAATGCGCAATCCTCCGCTCAATCCAAGAAGGATTCTGCAAGAAAGAATTCAAGAACTCCTGCCAGAAAGCGCTACAAGTAGAGTACGAGATCTCATGGCACTCGTGACTCACCTGTGTTTGAGGATGTTTCTCATGAAATTTCCTCTGCAGATGAAGAGGCAGATGTAGAGGCTTCTGCTCCTCAAACTGAAGTTCCTGTATCCAATGTGCCTGATAAGGAGAATTCATCATCTCTGGATTCATCCTCTGAGTCCAAGAACTCAAAACCAGAGAATGAAGCCCACGAGGAGGTCTCTTATGAGAAGTCTACCAAATCTCCTCCATTTGTTCATGAAATTTTAGATGCTGATGACTCAGATGATGTTCCTCTGGAAAGTGTTGCTGCCATGATGAAGAAGAGAAGAAGGGTTCCTGTTGAAGACACCCCCTCTGGTTCACAAAAGAAGGCCAAATCCACTATGGATGTGAAGAGCAAAGGTAAACAAAAGGTTGTGGATTCCTCACACAAGAAGGTAAAGAAAACTGCTGAGAAGAAGCAAATTCCAAGGATTGATTTGGAATCTGAGTCTGATGTTGAAGTCGATGTTCAGGACATTCGGACTTCTAAAAAGAAGAAATTCTCTGGTAAGCGAATTCCTTCAGATGTTCCTTCTATCCCTATTGATAATGTTTCCTTTCATGCTGCTGAGAATGTTCTCTAGTGGAAATATGTTTGCAACCGCCGGATTGCAAAAGAAAGGGAGATTGGCAAAGATGTGCTTGAGTGTAAGATGATTGTTGCTCACATTGACCGGGCTGGTCTACGGAAGACAGTCATGGATATTGGAAAATGTTATGAGAAGCTAGTGAAAGAGTTCCTAGTTAATTTGACAGATGATGTTGGCATTCCTGGAAGTGCTGAATTCAGGAAAGTTTATGTGCGAGGGAAATGTGTAACTTTTTCTCCTACTGTGATCAACCAAGCCCTTGGAAGAAGTGTTGTGGAGCTTGTTGATGAAGAATTGTCTTTGGACAATGTAACACCCCGATTTCGGTGGCGTCACTTTAGTAACTCAAAATAAAATAAAGCCGAAAAGCAGGTATTTTTTTCGTTTTGTTTAAATAAAAAGACTTGTCGAAATAAAGACTCAACCCAATCGCGATTAACAGCGATTAATATACAATACAAGCACAGCCCTCGCTGCAACTAAAAACATCGTCACGAGTGACCTCCAGTGACGGAAAGGTAGTGCCCGTGGGCAATTATGTACAAACTAAAACAAAAGGTCAAGTATTCTGAATACAGTCCTCCAACGAAAGTAAGTCGGCCCAAAACGGCCTCAAAAGACTTCCTACGTCCGACAAACTCCCTGTGATCCTCATGGAAGGGAATCACACGAAAAGCTAATAGTCGGGGACCTGCCCTGCCCCAAAATAAGG
Source organism: Lotus japonicus (assembly GCF_012489685.1). Lineage (NCBI taxonomy): Eukaryota > Viridiplantae > Streptophyta > Magnoliopsida > Fabales > Fabaceae > Lotus > Lotus japonicus. The sequence goes on from NC_080041.1 coordinate 72,639,415, forward strand.
AATGACAATCAGAGCTATGACTCTAACAACCAACTCAAAGACTCTAACCACCCATATCCCACACTACTTTCATCGACCCTTCCTCGATCAGGCCTGAAGTCCGAGTCCTCGTCGAAAGCTTCAGTAATAGTCATTACGCTCCTGGTCCTCCTCGAGTGACGAGTCATCACGAATCGGCTGACGGACGCCTGGCAGCAGGTCGACCGCCCAAACACAAACATACAAACAAAGCCAAGGCGCTAGGGTCAACTTACAGAATACAATAGATATACAACCAACATGCGATAAAGGGGGTATATATATGTTGTATATATACATATAAGTTATGCGTTGCCTACCCTAAGGTATATACATGACATGTTATCAAATCTCTTACACAATTCAATCATCAAAACACATAACGATGTTTATCAACATCAAATCATCAAGTCTCAACAATTATAGTTAGAGTGCATGATATGTCATACAACGGTAATCATAATAAGATGCATGGTGTGCCAATGCAGAATATGCTGACACAAACCCGAATAACGTCACTCTGCTTGGCGACGGGACAAACCAATGGTATTGCCACTTAAAGGCTGGGCACCTCGAGACGGTCGTAACACTGGCCTCGTGTTTAACCATTTCTGCTCGGGCGTCGCTTATCACCTTTGGCTATAGTCAAGACGATCCAACTCTACATGGTTCGACCATTTCTGCTTGCTATGCCGGACATCAACAGGCACGATACAACTCTACATGGATGATCGTTACCTCCTGTTGTGCCAGGTATAGTCAGGACTGATTCAACTCTACACGGCTGATCGTTGCTTCCTGCTATACCGAAGTACTCCACTTGGCACTTCATCGCGTGTATGCATGGGTGCAATATGGTTAGCTAAACAACGATTCGTCCTCACAGGTAAAATTGGTTCATTGACCAAAGGCATCTACAACGAGAAACCTAGGCTATAGTCAAGTCGGTTGTGACCCCACGGGTTTAACCATTCTGCTTGCTACGCCAGACATCAACAGGCACGATACAACTCTACACGGCTGACCGTCACTACCTGTTGTGCCAAGTGTACTCTACTAGGTACCTTACTAACGCCCAGACCCTTGGCTAAAGCCCGTCTTCAAATTCTTCCCCATAAAATGAGTTCCCTTAAAACAATAGTTCTCTTATTAGGTAAAATGTTCCATCGTGAATTAGTCCATTATGTCGTTAATTCCAAAGTTCAGTTTTTCATTTCCAACACCTTTCAAAATAAAGTTCCCAAAGCTAGGATCACCGACCCATTCCCGTTTTCCAACTCACTTTCATTCCTAAGTCTTTTCCGTTGAATCATCGTCATTAATTAAAAACATTATATTCTTAATAAATATATTATGGATTTATTTACATAAAACAGATTATGATTATTTTCAGTCCAAAACTCTATAAGTTCAAAGTTTCCATCAAACCCAAACAACTCCCCGAGAAAACACTAGATCCCCTAGAACAATGAAGGTTCGAACCTTGGTCCGACCTAACAAACGTTCCCAAAACAAACCCGTCCTTGTTATGACGAAGGTAAGTGTATTCTACACTCCAAAAGTGGCATCAAAATGCACGAATATAGTCAGCACAATTTAATCATAAACGCAAATACATCAAGCTCTATCGAGCGATGAATCAATATGGCAGTGCTGTAAACATAACCTTGTCATATCCACTAGAAAGCGATAAGACAGAAACCAGTAAACGGCCGAAGCCTCTCAGAAAACGGAGACACACGTCTCATATAAGTTCACCCGGCCGAAGCCTCCAGAAAACATTTTCCAATTCAAAGCGATAAACAATATCCAAGCAATATTCAATATCAAGCAATACTCAAGTCGAAGTTATCGACGCCTACAATACAAATAGCTAGTAAGTAAGTTGCCCTAACCTCGAGTTGTTCTAGTCTCGCGGTGCAGGTCTCGCTCACAAGCTTGCTCAGTCAATCCCAAGGTTTCCACAAACAAACCTTAGAGCAAACAAATCAAAAATCAATCAAATTAAGTCGATACAGTCGAAACAATCCTAACTAACGTTCGACAAAGCTCAAGAAGCTTCAGAGTACAACATTTAGGCACGAATGGAAGGGCTTTCCCCGAATGGATGAGTTTTGACTCGATTCAAGTTTTGTACAAAAACACTTTATTCGCTAAAACGTGCATAACTCGAGCTACAGAACTCAGAATGACAGAAAACCGGCGCCAAAATTTCGACAATTGAAAGAGCTACGCAATGGCTCAGGTCATAGAGACTCAAAAATTATTTTTGGACACGGTACCCAAGCAAAAAGGTTTCGGCCACTATAGAAAATAGGGTTTTCGAACTTTTTCTTCGATCTAAATCAATTCCTAGGTATTCTTAGGCGATATCTAGGCCAGGGAAACTCTCAGAAAAATTATTGGGTCGAAAACTGTCGCAGGGGTATTTTGGTCATTATTTTTAGCTTAGAAACTCAAAATCAGAATTTCGAAAAACAAATTCGATGGGGTCGATCCTAACGACATTTATAACAACTAATCCTACTAAAGCTAAGCTAAGTCGTGAGTTTTTAGCTTAAAGAACGAAACTTTGCCCAAAATGGGTATTTCTCACAGAAATCGATTCCGGCAGCATTCCGGCGACATTACGGAAAAACTAATCCGACAGAAGTGCTCTTGGGCACGTAGGGAAGATGTTTAGACAGAGAAATCAAGCTATTTGGACAATTTTACAAAAAGCTCCAAACTTTGAGCTCAGAAAAACATAGAAAAAGTCGACAGATCTGACGATCAGAAGTGAGGGATAGTAACTATACCTCGATGTCTTCGATTAGCAACGAACGGAACGACGATCGGTCAAGAATTGGAAAAAAAAACACTTTTCCTCCTTTCCTCCAAGAGCTCTCGGCCGTGTGTGTGTGTTTTGGGATTTTTTTGTTTTTTTTTTCATTTTTCATACTATATATAGGAAATGGAAAATGCGGAAAAATGAAAATTTCGCAATTCCGATTTTTCCTACTGATTCCAACGTATTTTAGACACGATATTCTTCCCGCTGAATCTTCTAATTCTTCAAAGAAATATCAGTATGATTTTTGGTTTTCGAGGCTTGTTTTTAATGCTTACCGGCATTAAAAATGCACTTTATGCACTTTATGATATTGACCTCGGATGCAGAAACTTCCTTCTGAAGAAAGATTTGGAACGTCGATTAGAGTGGGTGTACGCGGATGAAATCTTTATTTGAAGCTCCGAATAGAAAAAGTCTTCATCGTCCGTCGATTTTAGGGTTTTTGAACTATCAGGGATTCCGTTTCGGCAAACTTCCGAGAATTGGAATTTGACGTTCGTACATTCCAGGGATTCGCATCGAAATACTTGTTTATAGACGAATAAGAGAAATTCTAACATTTCTCTGAAGATTTTTGGAATTAGTTTCCATCGCGTCCTAAAGTGTAAATTAGCTATTTACTAGTGTCTTTGACCTAGGCTTAGGCGAATATTAATCGTGCTATAACTCTTATCGGTTTTGATACAATCCTTGAACTTTTCCTGAACCTTCTCCTTCATAAATTTATTTCATCCAATAAACTCTTGTTCAGGTTTCCCTTCACGATACATCGAACTTATTCGTTAATAAGGAATTCACTAATTTATTTTAAGCTTAAAATCTTGGGTCTCACATTACTACCCTCCAAAAAGAAAGTTTCGACCTCGAAACTTACGGTTCAGTAGAAATTCCAGATACTGTTCCTCGATCTGTTCCTTAAGCTCCCATGTAGCATCGCCTATGTCCTTGTTCCAAATGATTGTCACCAACACAATCTCTATTCCCCTCAACTGTTTTATCCTTGTGTCACCAATGCTAATTGGCGGCGTTTTCGAAAGACAGTTCATCTTTCAGCTCTATGTCGTCCGGCTCGACCACTCGTGTCGGTTCTATGTTGGAAATAATATTGGTTGGCACTCGGTGCAATCGCACAGCCTTATCCACTTGCTCATTTGCTTTCGTTCGTTCGATATTCTGCTTAAAACTCGTACACCTCTGCCATTCCAGAGTGAATGTTCAACTTGTCCTTGTGATATTCACTCATGTTTCAAAACTTAACTCGATCGCTCTATAACTCATGGACGAACAATTCCCTTGGAATCTACTAGTCCATTAATCATTACCTCTAACTTCGTAACTATCCTTATTCGCACCCTGAAATCAATCTTCTACTTAGTCATCATTCAAATTAAAACTCGACTCGAGTCTTGATACCTTGTGCATCGCTAGACCCAATCCCTTTTAACATCCATTTCTTAAAACTATAACTCCTTCGCAAGCAAACAAATACTTCACGCGAACTTTACCTCCCAACACAACTAGTCCTCGATCCAATCAAATCAGCCTTACCAATCCATCTATCAAAGTCCATTGCCAGTTCTGATTCCGAATATCACCCCCTCAACATTAAGTTGATCAGGCCTAATACCTCGAAGGTGAAGATTTAGAAAAACCCACTAGAACAGTCGATGAGTTCCTATCATCCAGTAGTTTCAATTACCCTGATATTAAATCCTCAATGATGCCGCTACGGAACTACACACTCTCGACATCATACGTATACTATCCATACGGAATCTCTCTGAGATTCATCCTTCAGCTTCTAGCTTCTTGTTAAACGCATCGGTGCAAGACTACTTTCTAGGCTTAACGTGTTATCTTAAACCTCGTGTACTTCTATAGCTAAAATACGAGCTACGGTCAAATAAGGTATTAATAGGCGTAATAACTATAAGGTCAAAGCTCAAACAGTATAAGTAAGATAGGTGTGCTTGCACACGCTACGAGAGTAATGGAATATATTATACTGAAATGAGAAAGAATGGTTAGAAGGTTATCATCGTTCGGTTTAGTTAAACCAACAGTTAGTACTAATCATAAGATAGCTTTTCCATAACTATACAATATGATTAAGCAATAACTTCAATCAATTCTAAGCGAAAAATCGCTTGGCAGACAATCAATTTTTACTCTTTGCAGAGTCACACAACCTAGCACAGAAGACCTATTCCCCAAAGACTCCCGAAAGACTCGACAAGCTCTGATACCACAATGTAACACCCCGATTTCGGTGGCGTCACTTTAGTAACTCAAAATAAAATAAAGCCGAAAAGCAGGTATTTTTTTTCGTTTTGTTTAAATAAAAAGACTTGTCGAAATAAAGACTCAACCCAATCGCGATTAACAGCGATTAATATACAATACAAGCACAGCCCTCGCTGCAACTAAAAACATCGTCACGAGTGACCTCCAGTGACGGAAAGGTAGTGCCCGTGGGCAATTATGTACAAGCTAAAACAAAAGGTCAAGTATTCTGAATACAATCCTCCAACGAAAGTAAGTCGGCCCAAAACGGCCTCAAAAGACTTTCTACGTCCGACAAACTCCCTGTGATCCTCATGGAAGGGAATCACACGAAAAGCTAATAGTCGGGGACCTGCCCTGCCCCAAAATAAGGAATGACAATCAGAGCTATGACTCTAACAACCAACTCAAAGACTCTAACCACCCATATCCCACACTACTTTCATCGACCCTTCCTCGATCAGGCCTGAAGTCCGAGTCCTCGTCGAAAGCTTCAGTAATAGTCATTACGCTCCTGGTCCTCCTCGAGTGACGAGTCATCACGAATCGGCTGACGGACGCCTGGCAGCAGGTCGACCGCCCAAACACAAACATACAAACAAAGCCAAGGCGCTAGGGTCAACTTACAGAATACAATAGATATACAACCAACATGCGATAAAGGGGGTATATATATGTTGTATATATACATATAAGTTATGCGTTGCCTACCCTAAGGTATATACATGACATGTTATCAAATCTCTTACACAATTCAATCATCAAAACACATAACGATGTTTATCAACATCAAATCATCAAGTCTCAACAATTATAGTTAGAGTGCATGATATGTCATACAACGGTAATCATAATAAGATGCATGGTGTGCCAATGCAGAATATGCTGACACAAACCCGAATAACGTCACTCTGCTTGGCGACGGGACAAACCAATGGTATTGCCACTTAAAGGCTGGGCACCTCGAGACGGTCGTAACACTGGCCTCGTGTTTAACCATTTCTGCTCGGGCGTCGCTTATCACCTTTGGCTATAGTCAAGACGATCCAACTCTACATGGTTCGACCATTTCTGCTTGCTATGCCGGACATCAACAGGCACGATACAACTCTACATGGATGATCGTTACCTCCTGTTGTGCCAGGTATAGTCAGGACTGATTCAACTCTACACGGCTGATCGTTGCTTCCTGCTATACCGAAGTACTCCACTTGGCACTTCATCGCGTGTATGCATGGGTGCAATATGGTTAGCTAAACAACGATTCGTCCTCACAGGTAAAATTGGTTCATTGACCAAAGGCATCTACAACGAGAAACCTAGGCTATAGTCAAGTCGGTTGTGACCCCACGGGTTTAACCATTCTGCTTGCTACGCCAGACATCAACAGGCACGATACAACTCTACACGGCTGACCGTCACTACCTGTTGTGCCAAGTGTACTCTACTAGGTACCTTACTAACGCCCAGACCCTTGGCTAAAGCCCGTCTTCAAATTCTTCCCCATAAAATGAGTTCCCTTAAAACAATAGTTCTCTTATTAGGTAAAATGTTCCATCGTGAATTAGTCCATTATGTCGTTAATTCCAAAGTTCAGTTTTTCATTTCCAACACCTTTCAAAATAAAGTTCCCAAAGCTAGGATCACCGACCCATTCCCGTTTTCCAACTCACTTTCATTCCTAAGTCTTTTCCGTTGAATCATCGTCATTAATTAAAAACATTATATTCTTAATAAATATATTATGGATTTATTTACATAAAACAGATTATGATTATTTTCAGTCCAAAACTCTATAAGTTCAAAGTTTCCATCAAACCCAAACAACTCCCCGAGAAAACACTAGATCCCCTAGAACAATGAAGGTTCGAACCTTGGTCCGACCTAACAAACGTTCCCAAAACAAACCCGTCCTTGTTATGACGAAGGTAAGTGTATTCTACACTCCAAAAGTGGCATCAAAATGCACGAATATAGTCAGCACAATTTAATCATAAACGCAAATACATCAAGCTCTATCGAGCGATGAATCAATATGGCAGTGCTGTAAACATAACCTTGTCATATCCACTAGAAAGCGATAAGACAGAAACCAGTAAACGGCCGAAGCCTCTCAGAAAACGGAGACACACTTCTCATATAAGTTCACCCGGCCGAAGCCTCCAGAAAACATTTTCCAATTCAAAGCGATAAACAATATCCAAGCAATATTCAATATCAAGCAATACTCAAGTCGAAGTTATCGACGCCTACAATACAAATAGCTAGTAAGTAAGTTGCCCTAACCTCGAGTTGTTCTAGTCTCGCGGTGCAGGTCTCGCTCACAAGCTTGCTCAGTCAATCCCAAGGTTTCCACAAACAAACCTTAGAGCAAACAAATCAAAAATCAATCAAATTAAGTCGATACAGTCGAAACAATCCTAACTAACGTTCGACAAAGCTCAAGAAGCTTCAGAGTACAACATTTAGGCACGAATGGAAGGGCTTTCCCCGAATGGATGAGTTTTGACTCGATTCAAGTTTTGTACAAAAACACTTTATTCGCTAAAACGTGCATAACTCGAGCTACAGAACTCAGAATGACACAAAACCGGCGCCAAAATTTCGACAATTGAAAGAGCTACGCAATGGCTCAGGTCATAGAGACTCAAAAATTATATTTGGACACGGTACCCAAGCAAAAAGGTTTCGGCCGCTATAGAAAATAGGGTTTTCGAACTTTTTCTTCGATCTAAATCAATTCCTAGGTATTCTTAGGCGATATCTAGGCCAGGGAAACTCTCAGAAAAATTATCGGGTCGAAAACTGTCGCAGGGGTATTTTGGTCATTATTTTTAGCTCAGAAACTCAAAATCAGAATTTCGAAAAACAAATTCGATGGGGTCGATCCCAACGACATTTATAACAACTAATCCTACTAAAGCTAAGCTAAGTCGTGAGTTTTTAGCTTAAAGAACGAAACTTTGCCCAAAATGGGTATTTCTCACAGAAATCGATTCCGGCAGCATTCCGGCGACATTACGGAAAAACTAATCCGACAGAAGTGCTCTTGGGCACGTAGGGAAGATGTTTAGACAGAGAAATCAAGCTATTTGGACAATTTTACAAAAAGCTCCAAACTTTGAGCTCAGAAAAACATAGAAAAAGTCGACAGATCTGGCGATCAGAAGTGAGGGATAGTAACTATACCTCGATGTCTTCGATTAGCAACGAACGGAACGACGATCGGTCAAGAATTGGAAAAAAAACACTTTTCCTCCTTTCCTCCAAGAGCTCTCGGCCGTGTGTGTGTGTTTTGGTATTTTTTTGTTTTTTTTTTTTCATTTTTCATACTATATATAGGAAATGGAAAATGCGGAAAAATGAAAATTTCGCAATTCCGATTTTTCCTACTGATTCCAACGTATTTTAGACACGATATTCTTCCCGCTGAATCTTCTAATTCTTCAAAGAAATATCAGTATGATTTTTGGTTTTCGAGGCTTGTTTTTAATGCTTACCGGCATTAAAAATGCACTTTATGCACTTTATGATATTGACCTCGGATGCAGAAACTTCCTTCTGAAGAAAGATTTGGAACGTCGATTAGAGTGGGCATCCGCGGATGAAATCTTTATTTGAAGCTCCGAATAGAAAAAGTCTTCATCGTCCGTCGATTTTAGGGTTTTTGAACTATCAGGGATTCCGTTTCGGCAAACTTCCGAGAATTGGAATTTGACGTTCGTACATTCCAGGGATTCGCATCGAAATACTTGTTTATAGACGAATAAGAGAAATTCTAACATTTCTCTGAAGATTTTTGGAATTAGTTTCCATCGCGTCCTAAAGTGTAAATTAGCTATTTACTAGTGTCTTTGACCTAGGCTTAGGCGAATATTAATCGTGCTATAACTCTTATCGGTTTTGATACAATCCTTGAACTTTTCCTGAACCTTCTCCTTCATAAATTTATTTCATCCAATAAACTCTTGTTCAGGTTTCCCTTCACGATACATCGAACTTATTCGTTAATAAGGAATTCACTAATTTATTTTAAGCTTAAAATCTTGGGTCTCACAGACAAGGTTGCCAAGGAACTCACTGCTGGACAAGTGAAGAGTGGCCTTCTAAGAAGCTTTTATCTACAGGGTTATTGAGTGTGAAGTATGCTATTCTGAACAGGATAGGAGTGGTGAATTGGATCCCTTCTCATCATACCTCTGCTGTCTCTGCAATTTTAGCCAAACTGATCTACAGAATTGGGACTGAGGTGCCTTTTGATTTTGGCTCTTTGGTGTTTGCTCAAACTTTGAAACATGCAGAAACTTGTGCTGTAAAGCTGCCTATTTCTTTTCCTTCACTCTTGACTGCTATCATCTTGAAGCAGCATCCTGATATACTCAGAATGGATGATGTGGCTTTTCCTAGGGTACCCCCATCACTTAGGATCATCGCTTGTTCCTGGACCCCCAGTCCTAGACATTGATATGCCATCTCGCAGGACATCAATTCTTGTTTCAATGTCTGCTTCTGGAACTCAGAGTGTTATTGCTGAATTGGAGGATCTTTCAAAGGAGCGACAGGTGTCTATCAAGGTTGTTACTGAGAGGAAGCTGAAGGTGGATACTTTGATTGCTAAGCTTAAAGAGGAGGCAGGTCACGAGGGTGATGTAAGATCAAGATTTGGTCATGTGGTACAACTCTATGTTTTGATGATAACAAGTATTTATTTGTGGATGAACAACTATGATACTCTAATGTTTGTCTTGAGTGTTTTGACAAACAGGTTCTGATTCTGACACCAGAAGATATATTCATCAGAGGATCTGAAGATCAGAGGATCTGAGGATCAGAGGTTCTGAAGATCAGAAGATCAGAGGATCTGAGGATCAGAGGATCTGAAGATCAGAGGATCTGAGGATCAGAGGATCAGAAGATCAGAGGATCTGAGGATCAGAGGATCTGAGGACCAGAGGCTCTGAAGGTCCAGAAGCTCTGAAGGTCCAGAAGCAGAAGATCTGAGGATCAGAAGATCTGAGGACCAGAGGCTCTGAAGGTCCAGAAGCTCTGAAGGTCCAGAAGCAGAAGTTACGAAGATCAGAGGATCCAAGCTTCCCTCTGACTCTGATCACCAAGCTTCACAAGTTCCAACACGAAGCATTCCTCTGATCAGAAGTCATTGGTTAAAGGCAAATGTTTCTATCAAGAAGTACAAGACCAGTGTACTATTCTGAAAAGCCTACCTACCAAGGTTCAGCCACAGCAGGTTCTGGAAGTTCAAGAAATGCCCTCCAACGGTCATATTCTCTCAACAGAAATATCCTTTGCACCTTGGACTATAAAAGGCTGAAGAAAAGAAGAAAGCTAAGGGAGAGAAACCAAGTGCTGCAATACAAGAAAAGATTCAAGCCTCTACTTTCTTCATCTGTTCTTATTTGGTTTACACTCAGCTTATTTAGAAGCAAACCTTTGTAAACACCAACCTCAAACAGTTGTTTGATTTTCCTTAAGGGACCGGGTAGGTCAGTATCCTTAAGAAGACTAAGAGAGTGAATCTCAGTGGTGATTCCTTTAGGAGATCAAGATTGATCGGATCCTAGAGAAGACTAAGAGAGTGAATCTTAGTGTGAGCAAAGTCAGTGTATTGTTAGTCACTTGTAGGTTTCAAGTGCAATTGTAACAATTATCTGACTAGTGGATTGCCTTCATTCTAAGAAGGAATAAATTACCTTAACGGGTGGACTGGATTAACTTGAGGGATTTATCAAGTGAACCAGGATAAAATACTTGTGTGCTTCTCTCTTCTCTCTATCTTTATCCGCTGCACCATCTATCTCAGATAAACCGAAAAGATTTACTTTAAATCTTAAGGGGAAAGTTTTTATATTCAAAACTCTATTCAACCCCCCCTTCTAGTCGTTTTTCACACCTTCAGGTGAGTCTAGAAGTGATGCTGCAGAGGAGGAAGGATCTGAGGAAGAGGAGTCTTCATCTGAATCTTAAATTGTAGTTTTAGTCCTCTTTTGTTTGTCAGTTGGCTTTATTTCACTTACAACCTTTGCCAAATTTATGCTAAAAAGGGGGAGTAGTTAGCAGATCCATGTTGAAGACATTAGTTAGAAGATTCATGTTGAAGACATTAGTTAGAAGATTCATGTTGAAGACTGTGTTTTGTTTTCTGTTTCTGCTTCTGGTTTCTATTAGTTAGCAGGTTTATGTCAAGACAGTGTGACAATGCTATGTTTGTTCAAGTTCTGCTGGTGTGCTTGTCTAACTTGGAAGTTAATAATTATGTGCTGCTATGGTTATGATTTATGTACTTCAAGCAGTTTATATGTGTTTTGTTGGATGCTTCATTTGAGGGGGAGTTTCTCTATGTCTGCATATGAAGAAGCATTGTTTTGAGGGGGAGTGTTGTTTTTGTTCTGTTCCGCTGCTGATTCTGTGTGTTTTTTCCCTCTCTGGTTATGAAGTTGTTTTTAGGAAAAATTTGACAAAGGGGGAGATTGTTGTTCCTTTTGTTGTCATGCATTTTGCTAAAAACAACTTGCTGTCGAAGCAGATGTCCTGACATCTGATTCTGTAAAGCCAGGACATTCATTCACTAGTTGGCACGCGTTGTGGGTCCCTTCTGTTATCTGTTAAAGATTTGGTTGTTGTTACTTGAGGTTCAAGTAACTAATTAAAGGGAGTTCTTTGCGGGTTGTTTATTGTTGAAACAAATCTATGATTGAAGATTTGTTTCTATCTTATACTCGGTTGTTAAGTAAATCATTTTTTTGAAGATTGCGTTAGAAGTTGTGTGGATCAATTCTGTTCTTCAGCCCAGCTAACCCTAGTGCCGCCTCTGTTGAAGTATAAATAGAATAAAGACCTAAAACATGAAGTGATCAGAGCTAAGATTGAAGATCAAGTGTTTTAGGATTGTGAGTTGTGCTTTGTTCTTGTTATTTGTGAACTGTTCTTGCTCCCTGATTTGATAAAGCAAGTTTCAGTTCTGTGTTGAGTTTGATTGTTCAGACACTTTTGTTATTTGTTTTCACCAATCACTGTGGCAGTGATTGAGAGAAAGTGAGAGGGGCTCTCATACTTAGGTTGAGATACTAAGTAGAAATACACTCAGTAGATTAGGAAAAACAATGAACTGGTTGTGTTCATGTGTGTCTGTAGTTTTTGAATCTTGAGATAGTGGATTTCCTTTCTTTGGGTTTAGCCCTCCAAACGTAGGCGAAGTTTCACTGAACTGGGTTAACAATTCTTGTGTCTTGTTACTTTTGTGTTTAACTTTTACTGATACTGTGTGATTGTTGTCATAATCGATTGTCCTGACATCCCGTACGACATTGTTCTAAGGGAACTAGAATTTCAATTTTTACTGTAAATCTTTTGTCAAATAAATCGTCATTTTCATTTTTGTTTCATCTTTGCCAGCGGTTTAAACGTTGCGATAAAGGATGGCATGTACTTCCATGTGTTGACTCATGTCTTTTTATAATGGAAGTTGACGTGAGATATCAGAACACTCTATTTTTTTTCCTTTAAAGACTTTTTTAAGAAAACAATTACAAATACCTAAATCAAAGGACCTCAATATTACAAGGACCATAGATATATTTAGGCCTATAAAATAATATGAAATTATTTTAAATCTGTTACTCAAGTCATAGCTAGTTCTTGTGCTGCTCTCTCGTGTTAATTTTACTAACATTTATAAATTAGACTACTCAAAGTTCTTTGAACATATATATATATATATATAAAAAAGAAGTTGAGAAATATCTCTCTCAATAGAGTATAATAATCAAGCTAACAAAAGTGGACAAAAACTCAGTTGCTACAGCCAAAATCTCTCAACTCAGTCGCATACCTAGTTCATAAAAGCGAGTATCTTTTTTCTTTAAAGTGTTTCTAAAACATGTTATGCGTACTCCCAACTACAAATAGATCTACATCAACCTTGAACAAGGCAAGTACCCGAGGGTAAGGACGAAAGCATACAAACCTAACAAATAGAAACAAACTCAACAAGGAATCTATTATGAAATGATACCACAAATCTGACATACTCCGTACAATCTCCACATCAGGGAACCGCAGGAAATCAAAACATCGGAACCTACCCGAAAACTCAAATATAAATTCCTAATAATTATTAGGCAATCTTAAACCAATAACGGTAAGCTCTATAACTCAAGGCTCTAGCCTTAAACCCGACTCTACTCTTCAAGTCCTTCACTAATCTTCAAGTTCTCATCTCCGACTCATATAGAGGTCAAGCTTCATCGAGGGTTTTTCATCACCTAATAGCGTTAAGCGCCCAAACAACAAGTAACAAACAGAAATGGTTAACTTCATACAATTACCACGTATAAAAGAGAAAAACATGCTATTCAAATTTAAGTGCATAACATGACACATAATCTAGTAACTTAATTCTAGATAGATGACGACATATATCCAACAACATAAAATTAAATCAGATATCAACAACATAAATTTAATCAGATATCAGCAACATAATAACATAGATTTAAATTAGGTATCAACAGCCTCACCAATCTAGGATCAAATCAGATGACAATAATTTCAACAATATAGAATCAAGTCAGATGACAATAACCTCAACAATATAGAATCAAATCAGATATCAATAAAACCAATATAAGTTCCCTGTAGTACAACTATGTGTCACTACGAAGATGAGTCAAATCAAAAGAGTCACGCAAGACGGAAAGTCACCTGGTACGAAAACCACTGATCTGTCACTTAATAAAGCCTCGAAGGCCACACAATATGCCACGAAGGCCCCACAGGCCCCACACCACGACATAAGGCCCACACAGTACGCCACACAGGCCCCACACCACGGCTCAAGGCCCACACAGTACAATCCAATAATGCATATGTACAAATATCAACACAACATATAGTTAGCTACTCAGCACATACCTAGCATGTGATCCAGCCTAACTTCAACCATAGCAACCATCAAAACATCAACGATTCTCAATCCAACAATTAAGTCAGAGTATAAAAAATAACCAATGGCCGGAGCCCAGGAAACGACGACACACGTCTCTATTGTTTAACAATGGCCTGAAGCCTCAGGAAACATTTGGAACAAGCCTCAGAAAACATTTGACACAAGTCTCAGAACAATCAACATAAGCAACTATACCACATATCGAAACATGCTAACATTTCAATCAATTGTCAATCAAATTAAACACCTTCATCTCAAACGCAAGCAGTGCGATTTAAACATGCAAGACTCAAATGAAGCTTCTAATACTGAATTACCCTTACCTTTTATTCTCCTTCCAAGCTCGATATCACAGTCCGATCCAAAGTCAAACTCCCGAGCTCAGCAAGTTCCCCGATGCATCTTGCTCCGTTGTGAAACCTCACAACTTGTTCCGAAACCTCTTTCCTCAGCTCAACTCGTTCCAAACCTTAAGAAAAATATCATTTCTTTGTCACTAAGAAACAATACAATCCAATAACACTAAACAAAATCGAAAGAAGCTTTTGAAGCTTTAGAGTTCGACATCTAGATGGAAAAAATTTCAATGAACAGAAGTGCTTCTTCTACAACACCATGGGTCGTGACCTTGAAAGCCTTGACATGAGAGTTGCAGGGAGTGGCCAATGGAAGGTTGTGGAGAAAGGAAAATGTGTTCCTATCCCTCGAAACAACGAGGTAATTGGAAAGAGAAACACTCTAATTTTCTGGGAGATGCAAGGAGCCTCAGCTAGAAAGACAAAATGGGTGATGCATCAGTTTCGTCTTGTGTTAGTAGCTAAACCATCTAAGGTATAGAAAAAAATATTATTTTCAAAAATGAGTAGGTTAAGAGTAATGTCTTTTGAATTCTCATCGTTATGGTTGGTTGGTAGGAAGTATCATTATCAAAGTTGTTTCCTTTCATCACCAATATCATCTGATCGTTGAACTTTGTGACTCAAATGCAGATATCAAACTGGGTTGTGTATCGCATATTTATGTTCATCAGGTACATTATTTCACTAAAGAAATGGTGTTCATTGGAATGTCTTTGCTGAAATACATAGAAGTTGACAAGGTTGACAAGCTTATGGTGCTCATGAGCAAGCTGGTGTATGGGGATATGACCAAGTACGGCTTGACCAGGCCAAAGGAAGGACCTTTTGCTCTAAAAATCAAGGGGGGTCGTACCCCTACCATTGATGTGGGTTGTGTGTCAAGGATTAAGAAAGGCAAAGTAAAGGTAAATAAAGATAATGAATTAGCGTGTTTGAATTGGTGGTGGATGCAGAGTCAAAAACATATCAACTCATGAGCTATAATTTCTAGTTTTTTTAGAATTAAATATATTTTTGGTCCCTATAAAATCAAAAATTATTAGTTTCCCTCCCTGCAAACTTTTTCTTTAAAATACATCTTCAATTTTTGTAAACACGCATGTTTAATTTACGTCAGTCAAAGGACCAATACGTAAAGAAAAAATAATTTAGAAGAACCCTTTTTTAGTAATTTTCAGGATTTGAAATAGTATTTTTAGTTATTCCTAGAAACTCGTGTATTTTCAAAATTTGGGAATGTGTGTCAAAGAATTTTATTGAGGAACCAAAATCAAAAAATTAGTATTATATGATCTTGTAAGACGAAAAATATATTCAAAAATTTTATAACTAATTTTTGAGTTTTCAACCACAGTACCAATTATGCTAATGCATATTTGTAACTTTTCATGAAGTCCTTGAAATAGGTACTGTTAATTTGATGATCACCATTTTCATACAGGTGTTCCCAGGTATTACAGGCATAAAAAATGACAAGATGGTTGAGTTTGAGGATGGACGAATTGGTCAATTTGACGTTATAATCTTTGCCACCGGATACAAAAGCAATGTGCTGAAATGGCTTAAGGTGCACAATAATATATAAACTATAACGCAATTATTTTTTCTCTAGCAGGTCTAAAAGTTGATTACTTGAGGATTTGTGTCCTTGCCATTAACATAATCCTAAATCCTAAGAACTGATCAAACGACAGTTACAAGCTCAAAATTTGAGGCGCTCAATCTTTGATATATCAAGCGACTCAAATTTTTTGGTGAATTTAGGATTTCTCTAACTATAGAAAATCCGAATAATAATTAAATGTGCCTAAGACTAGTCAATGTGTGTGAAATTTCTGTCATTTTATTCAGTAACACTTTCCATATGCAGGATTACAAAGGGATGTTCAATGAGAGTGGAATGCCTAAACCAAGATATCCATCACATTGGAAAGGAGAAAACAACATCTACTGTGCTGGGTTTTCAAAGAGGGGATTAGAAGGTATTGCTTATGATGCTCAGGAAATAGCAAATCATATCAGTTTGACTATGAATGCAAGGAATGTACCTAGTTCTATGGCCAATATTGCCGGAGTCGAGTAATAAATAAATGGGTTTGCAGTGTGATATACGAGTACTATCATTTTCTCCTAGGGGAGACTTCATGTGGATGATCATTATTAGTATCGGTGTTAATTAGTTACATTAACACCATATTTGTTTTTGATCGGTCAAAACTAATTCCATTCCAAGGTACAAAGGAGTACCAAAATTTATGTAAAATTTATCAAAAGTTATATAGAATTTTGTGTGTTAATTATAGACAATGAATGTTTTATGCTTCTATATCTATTACTTAGATCTTCTTAATTTCTAGTTACCAGTTAATTATCTGTGGATTGGTGTACATGCCATATTATATAAAAGGTTTTGAAGTTAGTTTTTGAGTTCCAAAAATATTGTGTGAGAGTCAGAGCACCTCCTATACTCTATTGGTACTCTATTGGTAAGCTACAGAGAAAACCAACAGTTTTGACCGTCAGTAAATTGGACATATCTGTTAATGCTAATTTTGGTCGGTTTACCAACGGCTTAAATTGTTCGAATGTGGTTGTTGTTGAGCGGTTAGAACGTTCAATAACACAGTGACTATACAAATTGTGATAGCCTTCAATAAGTTCCCCCTCCATTTTACCTTTCATGTACTGATAGATTTAACGGTCAGTAATGTTTCTTGCAAAGGTTTCCCACCACAAGAAACAACTTACTGACGATTTAGACTGTCGGTAAAATAGTTTTATTACGGAAAACAAGATTTTTCTTACGACATATCATATATAAATCTGTCAATTACTGACAAATTTGTGGTGATGGTAATAAACCATTAGTAAATGACTTATTTCTTGTAGTGTAAGGTCGTGCTATAACTAGGAGCAGAACCTGCTAATTAAAAAATTAATATGATTTGATTGCTTCATATATATATATATATATATATATATATATATATATATATATATATATATATATATTCTTAGTTATCTTTATTGTAGCCCTTATTACCTCCCTATAACCCAATTTAAATGTAATTCTTGTACATCATTCTGACATTCCCTACACGCTCATTAATACAAAGTAATATAAAGAGAGAAATCTATTAGGATATAGGAATTGTGAAGCGCGAAATGTGATACTGACACCTCACATTTTCACTCTTTGCCAAAGTTCCCACCTCAGCATTTTATCCTATGTGTCATCTTATACCATTTGTGAACGTTTTATCAACATTTTATCAAGTGTTGTTTTATCTTCTTTAACCTTCAACACCCACTAAAATCACAAAACCTGTTAGTAAAATAATTGGTTGGAAAAGAAAACTGTTACTATAAAATAATCAAGTGTAATTTAATTCCCTTTAATACATGATGTAAATCTAAAAAGCTAAAGCTAACGCTTGCAACGTTTTAACTAAAATATTCCACATAATAAAAAAATTCATCATGATCCATGAAAAGCCAAAACCAAAACACAAATTCATAAACTAATGTACCATCCTTGGAGTTGCCCCTAATGGAAAACCAGATTACCTCTTCTCGGTTCGAGAAACAAGATCATCACTCATAAAGTAATGCTTACTTTACTTATTTTGCTTATAAGTTAGGTATACAGATTGAAACCTGCGCCACCACCACCCTCGGAACACAAATCATGTGCCACAATAAGGTGTGATGAATCACAAATCGTGATTGGATTGCCGTCTCCGAAAACATCTCGGTCGAACACAATTTTTGAGTGATTGATTGATGATTGATACGATCAATCACTCATTTATCATGGAATGAGGTGAATTTTAGCGCAAATACGCATGCAAAAGCATGGAGGTGTTCTTTCATCTAAAGAAAGTTGCATATGGTAAATAGGAACATATTTAATTGCTAAGAAGGGAAAGTGAGCAACCAAATATGATTAGTGTTTTTAGTAGGTATGGCTAATCTCTTTCAACTCAAAAATTTGATGAGGATGCAATTGGCTTGGATTCAACCGTGAATGACTTCCTCGCAAGTACTTCATTTTTTTTTTATAGATTCCACTGTACAAACTCATTCATTCTAACAAGGAAATGAGTGAATGGTTTAGCAAATACCAAAAAAACACTTCAAATGTAAACAAAGAATTTTTTAACAATGCTTTAGAGTTCGACATCTAGGTACAAAAGGACAACATGACCTATGTTCGCTAAAACGCGCATAACTCGAGCTACAGAAATCGAAATGAAACGAAATCGAAGCCAAAATTTTGACAACTGAAAAAGCTACGCTATAGCTCAGGCCATACAAACATAAAAATTATTTTTGGACACAGTACAACTCCAAAACGGTTCGGCCATAGCCAAAAATAGGGTTTCTCAAACTTTTTCTTCGATCTAATAAAATTCCTAGACAATCTCAGGTGATATCTAGGGCAGGGAAACTCTCATAAAATTTTAAGAACTTAAACTGTGAATTGGGCGTATTTTGGTCAAGATTTAATGACTAAAAACTCAAAGTCGATATTTTTCGAAATAGATTTTGAATAACGATTAACAAGGCATTTAGCAACAACTAATCTCAAAGGCACTAAGCAAGATCTATAATTTTTGAATCAAAAAGCAAAGTCTGAGTAAAAATGGGTTTCGGCTCAGAATTTCAGATGTACGGAGACTCGGTGAAAATTCGAGCGCATCGACGGTGAATATAGCATGTTGGGTTAGCAGGGAAGGTATCTTGAAATAAAAATCGAAGCTATCAGACATTTTGCATAAAGCTCAAAACTTTGAGCACAGAAAGACATGAGAAAATCCGACAAAAAGAAGAAACAGAAGTAAGATTAAGCATCCTTACCTCTGCACCTACGCGTATCTTCCGAAATCAGGACGATCGGGCAAGAATTGGAAGAAAAGCTCTCTCTCTTGATCCTCGGCCACTCTTGGGGAAAATGAGATAATTTCTCATTTTTTTTCCCTTTTTATAGGTTAGGGGAAAATCCGAAAAATCGAGATTTTGCTGTTCCGTTCGTTTTGGTACTTTCATCTGCTGATAAAAATTGAGTATTCGGTGACAAAATGTCGAAACTCAAATCGAGGCTCATTTAATTGAAGAAAACGTTTCAAAGACAGTGTTGGTCGATTTACGCTGAAAAACTAATATTTGCCGTCGACGTCGGACGAAGAAACTTCATTCTCAAGAATGGTTGCAATCGTCAAAAAGAAATGAGGTTACGCGGATGGAAACTTCGTTAGAAGCTCTGAATAGAAAAACTCTTCATTCAGGGTCTTAATTAAAATCTCCAAGAAGTTAAAGCCTAGTTTCAACGGACTTCTGGGAAGCAAAACCTAACGTGCGTACAATCCAGGGTTTTGTATAAGAATACTGGTCATGGGAAAATTACTTAGAGGTTTTTATTCTCCCTTCAATTCTAAAATTCTCTTAAACGGCGCTCTAGGAGCGGATATAGCCTTTTTCGAACACTCTCGACCTTAGTCGGGTGCGAATATGACTCGTGTTATCACTCAAAATGACTATAGTGTCATCCTTAAACATACTCTGAACTTAGTTATCATATAAATAATATTCATGACTCGCCATAGGGTTCGAGTCAGGAGAATAACATAGAATATAAACACCCAATCATTTAATATAACGAAAATAGATAAATAATCTAGTTATTTATTTCAGGTTTTTACAACAACTACCGCAACAACGCCGTCAAGAAGAAAGCGTTGAGGCCGGAAGGGAACCGTAGCCTCAATGCCCTTGACATACCCACTCAGCAGACCAAGACACGCCACTATCGCGTTGTGCAGTAGAAACAATAAACCCACACCAACCAATCATCAACGACCACCACCGAAAGCTTCAATCTACATGCTCAACCGTCACAAACATCCAGCCACCGTCAAAAGCCCCATGATCGAAAACCTGAAACTCTACAGAAACAACCAAACCTCAACAAAAACCCCAAAACCACCACACCCAAGACAACAATCCATGACACCAAGGAGCAGAAGAGAGCCTCGACGAAGAAAGGAGTCTGGAGAGCTCTTGGTGGTGCATATGACAGTGAGGTCAAACAAACTCACGAACCAAGTAGGAACGACGAACAGGGCACATCGAGCAAGGCAATGGGTGGCAGAGGACGGCCACAGTCACCGTATTGGAAGCCAGAGGGCCAAAATGAGATATGAGGAAACCAGATCTAAGGAGTCCAGAGGACTTGAAACTGTAGACAACTGGATCGCTGGATCTCAAAACTAGATCAGAGGAAAGGGGGGGAAAGAAGATCAAAGGGTGGGGGGGGGGGGTTGTCGCCATGTAGAGGTGGCGTGGAGGCCACTAAACTCTAGGTCAGAAGTGGGAGATGAGACAGGGCAGAGGAAATGTAAGACCCAAGTTTTTAAGCTTAGAATAAGTGGAAGAGATTTCCATTTACGATTAGGCTTGATGTATCGTGAAAGGAAACCTGAACAAGAGTTTACCAAATGAAATAAATTTATGAAGGAGAAAGTTCAGGAAAAGTCAAAGGATCGTATCGAAGTCGATAAAAGTTATAGCACGATCGTTATACGCTTAAACCTAGGTCAGAAACCCTAGTATATAGCTAATTTTCACTTTTAGGCACGACGGAAGTTAATTCCAAAAATCTTCAGAGAAATGTTAGAACTTCTCTTTTTCCATATATCACCATCATTTCGAGGCGAAACTCTAGGATCTACGAACGTCCGATTCCAATCATCGGAAGTTTGCCGAAACCGAATCCCTGGTATTTCAAAACCCTAGAATTTCTCGACAATGAAGACTTTTTCTATTCAGAGCTTCAAATGAAGATTCTACACGCGTACACCCATTTCTCTTGATGATTTCAATCTTTCTTCAGAAGGAAGTTTTCTATTCCGACATTCGATGCAAAAAGCAACTTATCGTGTAAAATAGTTTTATACCGATTATGCATTAGTCACTAAAAATACAAGGAGACCTCATTTTAGTTTTGGAATTCTTTCGCCAAAACCTATCTTAGAATTCATGGAGAATGAAGCCAGAAAAATCAGATTCGCGAAACTTTCATTTTCCCGCGAATTTCCAACCTTTATATATAGCAAATAAAGGAAGAAAAACTCAAATTTTCCTCCATTTTCTCTCCTCAAAGCCGCGAGTTCACCAAGGAAGAAGGAGAAGAAGATTTTGTTCAATCCTTGCTTGATCTTTGATCAATCAGTTGCTGCTTCAAGGCTTCGAGGTGATTTTGAGGAATTCCCAGAGGAGCAAGCCTTTGATTGTGAACAAGTGTTAGGAGATCGTCCTGGAGAATCTACAGGTGAGGGCTTCTCACTGAATCTCTAGTTAATGCTTAGGGTCGATGTTTTCTACATTGTTTATTGTTTATGCACTGGATTGTGTGTGATTGGAAAATGTTTTCTGAGGCTTCGGCTGACAATGTAGATGATTCATCTACTGAATGTTTTTGAGATTGTCTTACATGCTATGTTCTATGTGGGTAATCTAGGATGTGTGGTGCATGCTTTATATGCTAAGTGCTAAGTGTTTATGATGCGATTTATCGATATATGACATGTTGTTGATTGTGATGAATTGAATATGCTCTGTACTGGAATCTGAGTTTCTGAACGGTGAGAAAAGCGGGCAGGTCATGCCGATTTTATTTTGAGAGTTTTGAGAAAGCTTGAAAGGACGAATGAGATTCGGGCCTTGTTGTGGTGTTGTATGGATCGAGACATTCTCTGGAGTCATTTGGGGATTAGGAGATCCCGAGAACTTATAGGATTCGCGATAAGACTAAAAGGATAATTATTTTGTAAAGAAAACTCATAAGACATTAAACAACCTCTAAATCTTTAAGTAATGGTAATAATCTCGGAAGGAAGCTTTGGATGCAAATCATAGTATTGGAAAACGAGAAGTGTCGTCGGATCCCAGTATTGAGAAAGATGAGGGGCTTCGAGTATGTAGATGTTGTGGTGCTGTTGGAGCAGCGTTTGTTGTTGTGCTGTTGGAGCAGCTATTGTGGTTGTGCTGTTGGAGCAGCTATGTTGTTGGGTGTATCTTCGACTTTGCGGCGCGAATCCGTATGTCCAAACCCGACGGGTTGGGCCGATTCGGCAATAATTGTTGACACGCGCGAATCCGTATATTCAATCCGATGGATTGGATCGATTCGGCGGTAGTCACTCAGGCACGCGTGAGTCCGTATGTTCAATCAGAGGGATTGGATCGATTCAGCGATGGCCATTTTACCTCGCGTGAATCCGTATGTTCAATCCGAGGGATTGGATCGATTCAGCGACAACTTTTCGACACGCGCGAATCCGTATATTCAATCCGATGGATTGGATCGATTCGGCGGTAGTCACTCAGGCACGCGTGAGTCCGTATGTTCAATCAGAGGGATTGGATCGATTCAGCGATTGCCATTTTACCTCACGTGAATCCGTATGTTCAATCCGAGGGATTGGATCGATTCAGCGATAACCTTTCGACTCGCGCGGATCCGTATGTTCAATCCGATGGATTGGATCGATTCGGCGATAGTCATTGGACACGCGCAATGTCCGTATGTTCGACTCTTTTGAGTGAACCGACTTGGCGTTGTCATTTGTTGCGTGTGCGAGTCCGTATGTTCAACCCAAGGGGTTGGATCGACTCGACATGCCTAATTGTGGGAGTTGCGTGTGCGAGTCCGTATGTTCAACCCAAGGGGTTGGATCGACTTGACATGCCTAATTGTTGGGCTATCCTGGGGACAAGTCCGGGAAACCGGTAGTTTCCGAGTATGTGATACTCTTTGCTTGTGGAGCAGTTGTGACCATCGGATTGAGATGAGTCGGATGATCCGGAGATCATCATGAGTTACTATGTTGATGTGAAGAAGTGTCTTTTGTCGCAGAATCGACTTTACCTTAGGGTAAGCTTTTAGAGACTTTACTTTACCTAGAACACGTGGCGACGTGTCGAGTGAGAGTCGGAGACGTTGTTTGACTAATCATCCTGCATTCATGCATACTGATTTAGTTGTCGAGTGTGATTGTTATTTGTTAATCCTATTTGGAACATGTTAATTGTTATTATTGCTGTTAAGTTCATTATGGAATATGCAACCCTAGGATGTTATCCCTAGCTATAAGCCTAAGTGGCTATTCTCTTATCTATATCTATTGGTGCTATTATTTATGTAATTCTTTGGAGTTGACCCTCGCGTCTTCTGTGTGTGCTTTGGCGAACAAACGCCCTTTGTCAGATGTCTTTGGCGGACTAGTTCACGACGGTTCACCCTTCGGGGGAAACTAGAGTTGGGATGCTGGAACAGGAGCGCATTGCGAGAGGAGGACGGATGGTGTATGTAGACTAGGTCGTTCTGGATTTCGAATTCGGACGACGATCATGCTAGCACATAGTTTTGAGTGTTGGTATGAGCTCCTCGAGTTAGGATTAATGTAGGAGTAGAGTTTTAGCTCTGACAGTCTTGCTTCATTTGTTACTTAGGGGACAGGGTAGTTTCCCACCTATAGCTTTTTGTGTGGTTTCGTTACGGGAATCACAGAGAGTTGGTTGGACTTAGGAAGTCTTGTTTCAGGTCGATGGGCCAGCTTATTCTCGTTTTGAGGGATAGTGTTGCGGACACTTAACCTTTTCTTTTGGTTTGTACTTTTGCCTACGAGCGCTACTCTTCTATTACCCGTCACTGGAGGTTCACTCGTGACGAGGTTGCTTCTTACAGCGGGGGGGGCTGTTTATATATTGTATATTAGTTCTATTGCTTTTCGCATTCGGGTTTTATTCAATTCAGTCTTGTCTTAGTTATTATCAAAAAAATATATATATTCACGTTTTTCCGCATTAAGTTTACTTTTGGTTACTAAAGTGACGCCACCGAAATCGGGGTGTTACATTGTGGTATCAGAGTGAAGGTATGAAAAACGGTAGAAAGGGGGGGTTTGAATAACGTTTTCAGTACAAAACTTCCACCTTAAAGATTTTGACAAATCTTTCGAGAACTTAGGTGCTAAAGATAAGAGATAGAAAAGCACACAAGGATTTTATCCTGGTTCACTTGATAAATCACTCAAGCTACTCCAGTCCACCCGTTAAGGTGATTTCTTCCTTCTTAGAATGAAGGCAATCCACTAATCAGGTAAGAGTTACAACTGCACTTGAAACCTACAAGTGACTAACAATTACACTGACTTAGCTCACACTAAGATTCACTCTCTTAGTCTTCTCTAGGATCCGATCAACCTTGATCTCCTAAAGGAATCACCACTAAGATTCACTCTCTTAGTCTTCTCTAGGATCCGATCAACCTTGATCTCCTAAAGGAACTAAACAAACTGTTTATCAAAGAATTGTTTACAAGAGATTTGCTTCTAAAAAGCTAATAGTAAACACAATGAATTTCAGATGAAAGAAAGCTTAGAATATTTTGAATATGTCTTGCGCGTGTGTATTTCTTTCTTCTTAGTTTCTTAGCCGCTTCTTTCAATCTTCAGCCTCTATATATACTCCAAGGATTAGGGTTGAGCGTTGCATGGGAAATGCTACCGTTGGAGGGCAGTTCTGGAAAATCCAGCTTCTGCTGTGGCTGAGAACGTTAGGTAGGTCGTCAGGAAGGTACACTTGCTTTTGTACTTGGATAGCGACTTGACCTTTTAACCTAGGAGACTTCTGATCAGGGGAATACTTCATATTGGAACTTGTGAAGCCGGTTGATCAGAGTCAGAGGGAAAGCACAGATCCTCTGACCATTGTATCTTCTGATTCTGAACTCAGAGGGAAGAACATGGCCTACAGAGTTTCTTGCTTCTGGACTTCAGAGTTTCCACTATTCAGCTTCTGGATCTTCAGAGTCTTCTACACCATCAGAACATCTGAACCTTCAGTGTTTCTTGGTTATCAGAACTTCTGGATCTTCAGAGCTTCTAGCGACTGAGTCCTACATCAGAGTTTGTATACCTTCAGAACTTCTGAAGCTTTTCCACTGTTCATACTGAACATGGTGAATGCGAAAGCGTTGCTTGGGTTACCCTTTATGCACAGTGCTTCTGATTTGTGTGAGATTGAGTTGAGGTCAGAGCCTGTAAATAGCACACTCAGAAAAACACGTTAGAGTACCACAATTGTTCATATCAAAAGGTTAACTTGTAATCATCAAAACATAGAGTTGTACTACTAGATCAAAACTTGATCTTACAATCTCCCCCTTTTTGATGATGACAAAACTAAGATTTTTGATGAACAATTCTTAAACATTAAACTGAATTCACTCAGAGTTTAGAGATATAGAATAAGACTTATCCTGATGTGAATAGTTTATCTTGCTCATTCTGAATTCAAGTCACTGCTTGATTCTGAGCTTAGCTCCCCCTGAATCTAATACTTGATGAAAACGTTAGTAAAGTCTAGATTTTGAGCTAAATGATGTAAGAGTTCAGAGTGAAAAACTTATGACATAGATGAAAAACGAATAATCAGAGCGCATAAGTGATCAGAGTCATGGACAAGGTATCAGAGTCTTGGGTATCAGAGTCAACTTAGAATCACTTCAGAAGAAGTGAAATGTATTCCTTGTATTTGCCCAGTGACACATCTATGGTCATGAAGGTGGAACTCTTAAATTCTCCAAAAGAAAAATAAATCACACTAACACATCTTACACATCAAAAACTGGGTTTACTCCCCCTTTTTGTCATAAGCAAAAAGCTTGGGGTGTGAAAAACTTAGCTTGAAGTACAAGGTACTCCCCCTTAGAGAAGGTCTAAGTTTAAATGAAAACGATGTAAGAATCAGAGTTAGGCGAAAATAAATAGAAGAGTTAATGCAAGGGATGAACGTTTACAACCGGTCAAGTGAGTAAATAGAAGGGTCAGTTACCAAGAACTTAACCTCGAGAAACTGTAAGAGCATTAACTTTCAGAGAGAAAGTGAAGCCTATAAAAAGCGTTGGAGAGAAAGGTAAGCTTCACACCTCGAATAATTTTCAGTAAGAAAAAATGGCAGCATACAACGTAGCACTAGAAGAGCTGAGGAAGAAGGCCTTTGAAGAGGATGGGAGGTTGGGTTCAGGAGAGGCTGGGTGATTGCTGCTATGAGCTTCAGAGGCACCTTGTGGAGAACCAATGTTAATCATGGGAGCATTGGGTTCAGAGGTTCCAAGGTGAGGGTCTGAAGTTTCAACCAGAGGGTGAGGTGATCTAACCGAGGATTGGTTAGACACTGATTGTGCAGGTTCAGGGTCTGGTTGAATAGGCTCATGTTGGTCAGGGACAGGGTGAGCTTGTTGAACTAAGGGGTCTGCCTCTTGGATAGGATTAGCCAAGATAGGTTCATCTGGGTCAACTAGACGTTCAGGTCTAGGGCTAGGATATCTCCTAGGGCTTGGACAGGTAAGGTAATACTCTTCCAAGGCAGATACCTTTTCTTTTCTAACCTACATGAATTTTCTAATTGATTCAGAGGTATTGGAGGGAGGAGAGTCAATAACATTGATTGGGAAGGATACAGGTGTGAAGGCTGTTGATGAGTCTGTATCCGTGGTTCTGGCAGCAGGACGTTCTGATGCTCTGGGAGCAGAGTGATCAGACGTTCTGGGTTGTGGTTCTGTTTGGTTGGGCTCAGGTTGGTCTTGGACGATTGGTTCAGAAGATAATGGGTCGTATGGAATGGTAAGGAGAGAGGTTGGATCTTCTGACCTAGAGGTTGGGTTCTGAAGCAAATTCCAGAGTGGTGCTTCAGTAGGAGAAGGTTGAAAGAAAGAGGATCTTGGGGAATGTGGTGGAGAGGTGGTTTGTGCGGCTGGCTGGGATTCAGGAATAGGAGTGAGGGGATTTGAGGAGTGTTGGAGCAAGGCAGAAATAGGAAGTGCATCAAATAAATTCAAATCATCATCAGAAGCAAGTGCAGGCTTACTTGAATGTGCTGATGATCGAGTCACTCTGGCAGGAGGTTCAGTCCTTCTGACCACTGCAGCAGCTGGTTCCACCCGAGTAGGCTTCACCACGATTCTGACTTTCTTCTTCTTCTTCTTCTGGGGAGGACCATCCTCACTATCATCATCATCACCATCATCAGGCTTTCTCTTCGTCTTCTTGACCGGAGGGACATCAGATTCCTCAGAAGATTCGTCCAGAACCATCTTCCTCTGAGCTTTCCTCTTGGGAGGAGAAGGAAACTCTGGAGCTGGCGGTAGTCTGCTGACGAAATCATCAAGGTCAATTTCGAAACCTTGAGCCCTGAGGTCTTCAACATAGCATCTGATGGCTTCAGGATGGTCTGCTTGTGTCCACAGAGGGTAGTCATTCAGAGGCATCCTTCTGCTTCTGATCTCAGAGGATGTGTCTTCACGAGCAGGAGCAATCTTCTTCTGGATTAAGCCCATCTTCTTCAAGGAGTTTGCAGTGAAGACATCACTGACAATTGTGCTCAAATCCTCTGTGCAACCAGCATTGATCAAATCTTGCACCAAGTTGCTTTCAATGAGAAAGTCTGAGAGCAGCCTCCCAAAAGGGATATATTTGATTGCAGACTTGATGGAGGCGGTGGTGCGAGACTTCCTGATGCATTCCTTCAGGTAGGAGAACAGGAAGTAGGGAAGGCAGATCTTCTTCTGATCTTGGATGAAGAACAACATCGCCTTCTGGTTGAAGTTGATGTAGTCTGGAGAACTGCCCTTCGGTCTCTGATTGATGCAGTTGAGCAGGATCTTGTGCCAGATCCTGAGTTTGGGATGAAGATCCATCACCTTGTAACTCGTCTTGCCCGGTTTGAAGGTGGTGTACAGGGCCTTGTTGACTTTGTCTTTGGTGCTGGGTTTCAGCTTGGATTCCGTCAGTTGGAACCGATACCCATAAGCAGTATCTGCACCTAGCAGATTCACGAATGACTTCTCAGTGATAATGATCTTCCTGCCAAGAATGTGAGAGACCACCTGAGTGTCATCGCAGTCTGCGTGCTTCCAGAATTCCTTGACCAACTTCTCATACACCGGTCCTTGAAGTCGGTTGAAGTAGTTTCCCCAACCTTGAGCTTGGACTTCAAGACGAAGATCAAACCCATTGGCAGCCAAGTTATCGAGGTCGAATCTCCATTCTGCTAGGACTTGGAGTTCCTCAGGAGCAAATACGCAGTGAACGGCACAGCCCCGTTCTGCAATTGGAACAATCTGCTCTTGAACTTGAACTTGTTCTTGTGCCGGGTTCTCAGAGCCCCTTTGACCCGTTGCCAAACCGACTACCATGTGAGGGAACTGAGGTGCATCTGCAGCAGATCTTCTGGTTTGTCTCACCATTTTGAAGAGGTTGAAGGTTTGAGGTAGAAGATGAAGTTTGAAGGATGAAGAGAGATCGAGAGAGAAATCAAGAAAGAGGCGGTTTTGAAAAGCAGAGAGTGCGAGAGTGAAAACCGGAAGTGAACGAGAACGTGTGTGTATAGTGGGTTTTATCAAATAACCGTTGTTGATTCAAAAAGCACTTTAAGATCAACGGTTGAAAATTAAAGATAGATAGTAAAATACACAATCACACACAGGAGATAAGCATATCTACACGCAATCATAACAGACTGTCACACGGGCACAAGGAATTATGCATCAGAAATTCTGACACACGTGTTGTTGTCTCAGCTTCAGAGTCAGTACCAGTGGGCACACACACTCTGATTGAGTTACCTTCTGGACTAGACATCTTCTGATCAAGAAGTATCATAGTCAGAGGTTCTGATCCATCTTCACTCTGGACAAAAGTCCATGTTTAGATTTTTCAGAATAAAATTAAATCTATCTTCAGCTAAGGGCTTTGTAAAGATATCTGCCCATTGATGGTCAGTATCAACAAACTTCAGAAGAAGTACGCCCTTCTGCACAAAATCTCTAATGAAGTGATACTTTACCTCAATGTGCTTTGCCCTTGAATGCAAGATAGGATTCTTGCTCAACGAGATTGCAGCAGTGTTATCACAATAAATTGGGATATTGCTCTCAAGGATCTGATAATCCTCCAGCTGATGTTTCATCCAGAGCATCTGAGTGCTGCATATTGCTGCTGAGATATATTCTGCCTCTGCAGTTGATAGTGCAATGGTTGATTGCCTCTTGCTTGCCCATGAGACTAGATTGCCTCCCAGAAATTGACAATTTCCGGAAGTACTTTTTCTCTCTGTTCTATCTCCAGCATAATCAGCATCACAATAACCTGAAAGCTTATACTCTGATGTTTTCTTAAACATCAAGCCAAGGTTAGTGGTGCCTTTCAGATACCTTAAGATCCTCTTAACAGCAGTTAAGTGGGTTTCCCTTGGATCTGATTGGAAACGAGCACATAAGTGAACACTAAATAATATGTCTGGCCTAGATGCAGTTAAGTATAGAAGTGAACCTATCATTCCACGATAGAGCTTCTGACATACTTTACCACTTTTATCTTCTTTCTCCAGAATGCATGTTGGATGCATTGGAGTCTTGGCCACTGTAGATTCCAGCATATTGAACTTCTTCAGAAGTTCTTTAGTGTACTTGCTCTGATGGATATATGTTCCTTCTGGTGTTTGATCAACTTGTATTCCCAGAAAGTACTTTAATTCTCCCATCATACTCATCTCAAATTCAGCCTGCATCATCTCAGAAAATTCTTTGCATAGAGATTGATTAGCAGAACCAAATATAATATCATCAACATAAATTTGCACAATTAAGATATCATCTTTATCAGTCTTGCAAAAAAGAGTTGTATCTACTTTACCCCTTACAAACTCATTCTCCAGAAGGAATGAGCTAAGTCTCTCATACCATGCTCTGGGAGCTTGCTTCAGACCGTAGAGTGATTTCTTCAATTTGAACACATGGTCTGGTTTCTTTTCATCTTCAAAACCTGGGGGTTGATGAACATAGACTTCCTCTGAGATATAACCATTTAGGAAGGCACTCTTTACGTCCATCTGATGTAGAACTATGTTGTGATTTACTGAGATGGAGATCAACAGTCTGATTGCCTCCAGTCTTGCTACCGGAGCAAATGTTTCAGTGTAGTCTATTCCTTCCTGCTGGCTGTAGCCTTGAGCAACTAGCCTTGCCTTATTTCTGACTACATCTCCTTTCTCATTCAGCTTGTTTCTGAATACCCATTTCGTTCCAATAACATGGACACTCTCAGGCTTCTTCACTAAGCTCCAAACATCGTTCTTGGAAAATTGATTCAATTCTTCTTCCATGGCCAGAATCCAATCCTTGTCCTGAAGAGCTTCATCTATGGACTTGGGTTCAATTAAGGACACCAATCCTTTCAGACTCAGCAAGGTCTCTTCAGAGGGTCTGAAGGCAGATCTGGTTCTGACTGGTTCGTCTTTGTTGCCCAGAATCAATTCCTTAGGGTGAGCTGCAGTGATTCTGCTCTTCTTCAGAGTTTGTGAGTTAGAGGGACCAGCTTCTTCCTCTGGTTCATCTTCCTCTGGCTCAACTTCCTCTGGAGCTTTGCCTTTGTCAGAAACATTAATGCTTAAATCTGCAAACTTTTCAACTAGCTTTGACTGGTCAGAGTCAAGCTTATCATCAAATCTAACATGAATAGATTCTTCAATAGTCTTAGCATCAGTATTATAAAATCTAAAACCTTTAGATCTATCAGAATAACCAAGTAAAAGACACTTAGAAGACTTAGCATCAAATTTATGCAATCTATCCTTAGTATTGAGAACATAACAAACACAGCCAAAAGGATGAAAATAAGAAATGTTGGGTTTTATGTTCTTCCACAATTCATAAGGAGTCTTATTCAGAATTGGTCTCACAGAGATTCTGTTCTGAATGTAACATGCTGTATTTACTGCCTCTGCCCAAAAGTGCTTAGCCATGCCAGTTTCTTGGAGCATGGTTCTAGCCATCTCCTGAAGAGTTCTGTTCTTCCTCTCAACAACACCATTTTGTTGAGGAGTTCTGGGACAAGAGAAATCATGTGCAATTCCATAGGAATCAAACAGACTCTCAAACTTGTCATTCTCAAACTCTCCACCATGCTCACTTCTGACACGCACAATCCTACAAGCCTTCTCGTTTTGCACTTGAGCAATGAAGGTAGAGAACACAGCATGAGACTCATCCTTGCGGGTTAGAAATTTTACCCATGTCCAGCGGCTATAGTCATCAACGATAACCATCCCATATCTCTTGCCACCTATAGACTCAGTTTTCACTGGTCCAAAAAGGTCGATATGCAGAAGTTCCAACGGCCTTGAGGTTGAGACAACATTCTTTGCCTTGAAAGGGACTTTTGTGAATTTGCCTTTCTGACATGCTTCACAAAGAGCGTCTGAAGCGAACTTCAGATTGGGTAAGCCCCTGACAAGGTTTAGCTTGCTCAGCTGAGAAATCTTTCTCATACTGGCATGCCCTAACCGTCTATGCCATACCCACTGCTCTTCATTAACAGACAGAAGGCACTTCACATTCTGAGCCTCCAACTCAGATAATCTGATCTTATAAATGTTGTTCTTCCTCTTGCTGTTAAACAGAACAGAGCCATCGATCTGACTTACAGCCCGGCAGGACTTTTGATTGAATATAACATCATAACCCTTGTCAGCTAATTGACTTATAGACAATAAGTTATGTGTTAAGCCGTCTACCAATAAAACATTATCAATGCATGGACTACTATCTACACAAATAGTACCAGTACCAACAATTTTACCCTTTTCATTTCCTCCGAAGCCAACTTCGCCTCCAGGCTTAAGTTTCAGCTCTCGGAACATACGCTTTTCTCCCGTCATGTGACGCGAGCATCCACTGTCCAGATACCATGATTGGTGTTTCAGTGGAGCTATCAAGGATATCTGCAACATAGATAATCTTGTCCTTAGGTACCCACTTTCTGGGTCCTCTTTTGTTAGTTACCCCAGAGGTTCTGATCACCTTGGGTGTCTCAACATAATATTTTAAGGGAATATTTGCATGATATTTAGTCATAGAGAAAGATCCCTTTTTAAGAGGATGTATAGCAACTTTAGCAGGTACAGGATCAGGCAATATGGTACCAGAGGGAACAAAGCATTCATACAAGGATTTAGCTTTAGACACAGAAGGCTCATTTCTAATTGGTTTAGAATAGCCAATGCCATGCATTCCATTTCTGCTTACGCCATAGATCATTGAAGCCATTAGGCTTCTATCCACGCTTTTAGCTAGGAATCTTTGAAAAGACTTTTCATACTTAGATTCATTTCTACAATCAGAGGCATCACAGGCAACAATTTCTTCTAACTTAGCAATCTGGTTCTTAAGCACAGAGTTAGAATTTACCAAAGCATGATTTTCATTTTTCAAATCTGAAATAATTTTCTCATGTTCAGAAGGAGTCTTGGAGACAGCAGATAAGTTCTTTTTCAACTTTTTATGCTTAGACAATAAGGAGTTATACTTATCCATGATATCAGACAAAGCATGTTTCAGTTCAGAGGTAGAGAAAGAAGCAAATACCTCATTTTCATCGTCTGAGTTAGGATCTCCTTCTGATTCTGAGTCAGAGTCAACAGCTTCCTTTGACTCTGATCCTTTGTCTTTGACAATGGCCATGAGTCCTTAGACTTCACCATCAGAGTCAACATCCTCTGACTCTGATTCATCGAATGTCACCATCAGACTCTTCTTGGTCTTGAAGTGCTTCTTTGGCTTCTTGTCTTTCTTCAACTTTGGACAATCACTTTTGTAGTGCCCAGATTCTTTGCACTCAAAACATGTGACTTCCTTGATTGAAGACTTCTTCTGGCCTGAGGACTCATACTTTCCTTTTGCCTTTCCAGAGCCTTTGAACTTGCTCTGCCTGTGCTTCCAGATGCGGTTGAGTCTCTTGGAGATCAGAGTCAGCTCATCTTCATCAGAATCTTCTGATGCTTCTTCAGATTCTTCTTCTTCAGCTTGAAGAGCCTTTGACTTCTCAACCTTAGCCTTTTCAGATTTGGATTTCAAGGCTATGGACTTTTTCCTCAGATCTTGCATCTCTGAGCGCTTCAGCTCATGGCATTTCAAAATGCTGATGAGTTCTTCTAAACTCATATTCTCAACGTCTCTCGTGAGCTCTATTGAAGTCACCAAAGGCATCCAACTTTCAGGAAGACACCTGATGACCCTTATGACATGATCTTTTGTTGTGTAGCTCTTGTTGAGAGGTCGTATGCCAGCTACAAGCAATTGAAATCTGGAGAACATTTCTTCAATGGACTCATTTGGCTCCATGATGAAGGATTCATACTTTTGGATCAAAGACAATGCCTTTGATTCTTTGACTTTCTTGTTTCCTTCATGAGACATCTTCAGAGATTCAAAAATGCCTTTAGCAAACTCACGATCTGTAATCTTCTGGTACTCCTCATAGGAAATAGCACTTAGAAGAATTGCTCTTGCTTTGTGATGTTGTGAGTACAGCTTCTTTTGATCTGCAGTCATCTCTGACCTTGGGATCTTCTTGCCATCTGCATCAACTGGACGCTCATAGCCATCCACAATAATATCCCAGAGATCTGCATCGAAACCCAGAAAGAAACTTTCCAGTCTATCTTTCCAATATTCGAACCTTTGACCATCGAACATAGGAGGCTTTGCATTGTAACCATCTCTTTGAGTTTCACTGGTGGTGGCAGCCATTGTTTTTCACACCGGCCCGGATCACTGAACACTGTTAGGTGTGGTAATCAGAACTTGCGCTCTGATACCAATTGAAGGTATGAAAAACGGTAGAAAGGGGGGGTTTGAATAACGTTTTCAGTACAAAACTTCCACCTTAAAGATTTTGACAAATCTTTCGAGAACTTAGGTGCTAAAGATAAGAGATAGAAAAGCACACAAGGATTTTATCCTGGTTCACTTGATAAATCACTCAAGCTACTCCAGTCCACCCGTTAAGGTGATTTTTTCCTTCTTAGAATGAAGGCAATCCACTAATCAGGTAAGAGTTACAACTGCACTTGAAACCTACAAGTGACTAACAATTACACTGACTTAGCTCACACTAAGATTCACTCTCTTAGTCTTCTCTAGGATCCGATCAACCTTGATCTCCTAAAGGAATCACCACTAAGATTCACTCTCTTAGTCTTCTCTAGGATCCGATCAACCTTGATCTCCTAAAGGAACTAAACAAACTGTTTATCAAAGAATTGTTTACAAGAGATTTGCTTCTAAAAAGCTAATAGTAAACACAATGAATTTCAGATGAAAGAAAGCTTAGAATATTTTGAATATGTCTTGCGCGTGTGTATTTCTTTCTTCTTAGTTTCTTAGCCGCTTCTTTCAATCTTCAGCCTCTATATATACTCCAAGGATTAGGGTTGAGCGTTGCATGGGAAAT
The DNA here is from genome assembly GCF_012489685.1 of Lotus japonicus. Taxonomy (NCBI): domain Eukaryota; kingdom Viridiplantae; phylum Streptophyta; class Magnoliopsida; order Fabales; family Fabaceae; genus Lotus; species Lotus japonicus. The sequence continues at coordinate 72,674,224 of NC_080041.1, forward strand.
GCTACCGTTGGAGGGCAGTTCTGGAAAATCCAGCTTCTGCTGTGGCTGAGAACGTTAGGTAGGTCGTCAGGAAGGTACACTTGCTTTTGTACTTGGATAGCGACTTGACCTTTTAACCTAGGAGACTTCTGATCAGGGGAATACTTCATATTGGAACTTGTGAAGCCGGTTGATCAGAGTCAGAGGGAAAGCACAGATCCTCTGACCATTGTATCTTCTGATTCTGAACTCAGAGGGAAGAACATGGCCTTCAGAGTTTCTTGCTTCTGGACTTCAGAGTTTCCACTATTCAGCTTCTGGATCTTCAGAGTCTTCTACACCATCAGAACATCTGAACCTTCAGTGTTTCTTGGTTATCAGAACTTCTGGATCTTCAGAGCTTCTAGCGACTGAGTCCTACATCAGAGTTTGTATAGCTTCAGAACTTCTGAAGCTTTTCCACTGTTCATACTGAACATGGTGAATGCGAAAGCGTTGCTTGGGTTACCCTTTATGCACAGTGCTTCTGATTTGTGTGAGATTGAGTTGAGGTCAGAGCCTGTAAATAGCACACTCAGAAAAACACGTTAGAGTACCACAATTGTTCATATCAAAAGGTTAACTTGTAATCATCAAAACATAGAGTTGTACTACTAGATCAAAACTTGATCTTACACAGAGCTTGTCGAGTCTTTCGGGAGTTGTTGGGGAATAGGTCTTCTGTGCTAGGTTGTGTGACTCTGCAAAGAGTGAAAATTGATTGTCTGCAAGCGATTTTTCGCTTAAAAATTGATTGAAGTTATTGCTTAATCATATTGTATAGTTATGGAGATGCTATCTTATGATGAGTACTAACTGTTTGTTTGAGCTTTGACCTTATAGTTATTACGCCTATTAACACCTTATTTGACCGTAGCTCGTATTTTAGCTATAGAAATTACACGAGGTTTAGAATAACACGGTAAACCTAGAAAGTAGTTCTGCACCAATGCGTTTAACAAGAAGTTAGAAGCTGAAGATTGAATCTTAGAGAGATTCCTTATGGGTAGTATACGTGTTATGTTGAGGGTGTGTAGTTCCGTAGCGGAATCATTTAAGGATTTAACATCAGGATATTGTGACTACTGGATGATAGGAACTCATTGACTGTTCCAGTGGGTTTTTCTAAATTTCACCTTCGATAGATTAGGCTTGATCAACTTAATATTGAGGGGGTGATATTCGGAATCAGAGCTGGCTATGGACTTTGATAGAAGGATTGGTAAGATTAACTTGATTGGATCGAGGATTAGTCGAGCTGGGAGGAAAAAGTTCGCATTAAGTATAAGTTCTCTTGCGAAGGAGATATAGTTTGAAGAAATGGATATTCATTTAGGAAGCATTGAAGAATTAACGGACATTAGAGGTCCAAACTTGGTGAAGGTTCAGGTTTTAAGTCTATGAATTGTTGTCTTAAGTTTCTAGGACTCGAAGTTGGTTAGAATTTGATAGAGAGATTAAGAAGTTGATTGACGAGATGGTGATCAAGTTACAGAAAAGGGAAGTGTTAGTATTAAGATGAACACTTGAGGTTGTCATATTTGGACAAGTTGCTTAAAGTCTAAGAGTGAATGAAACTTGTTATGGATTTCGGTGATACAAGCTAGAGATTAGCGAGTGAATTTTGCTAAGTGGAATGAGAATCTTAGGGTAAAGATTGACTTCAGAAGCTGGAGATCATATTCGAGTAAGAGTTTTAGTGGTGTTATCATTGATGATTGTAGTTAAACCTCGACAAGTTGAAAGATGATATGTCTGTTGAGACGCCGTTGGTCAACATTGGGACTAGAAGAGTGAAACAATCGAAGGGAAAACAGAGTGCTTTAGTAAGAGTTATTTGGAACAAAGACACAGACGATGCCATATGGGAGTTAGAGGAAAAGATCAAGAACAATAGTCAGAGCTTTTACTGAACCCTAAGTTTCGAGGACGAAACTTTCTTTTTGGAGGGTAGTAATGTAAGACCCAAGTTTTTAAGCTTAGAATAAGTGGAAGAGATTTCCATTTACGATTAGGCTTGATGTATCGTGAAAGGAAACCTGAACAAGAGTTTACCAAATGAAATAAATTTATGAAGGAGAAAGTTCAGGAAAAGTCAAAGGATCGTATCGAAGTCGATAAAAGTTATAGCACGATCGTTATACGCTTAAACCTAGGTCAGAAACCCTAGTATATAGCTAATTTTCACTTTTAGGCACGACGGAAGTTAATTCCAAAAATCTTCAGAGAAATGTTAGAACTTCTCTTTTTCCATATATCACCATCATTTCGAGGCGAAACTCTAGGATCTACGAACGTCCGATTCCAATCATCGGAAGTTTGCCGAAACCGAATCCCTGGTATTTCAAAACCCTAGAATTTCTCGACAATGAAGACTTTTTCTATTCAGAGCTTCAAATGAAGATTCTACACGCGTACACCCATTTCTCTTGATGATTTCAATCTTTCTTCAGAAGGAAGTTTTCTATTCCGACATTCGATGCAAAAAGCAACTTATCGGGTAAAATAGTTTTATACCGATTATGCATTAGTCACTAAAAATACAAGGAGACCTCATTTTAGTTTTGGAATTCTTTCGCCAAAACCTATCTTAGAATTCATGGAGAATGAAGCCAGAAAAATCAGATTCGCGAAACTTTCATTTTCCCGCGAATTTCCAACCTTTATATATAGCAAATAAAGGAAGAAAAACTCAAATTTTCCTCCATTTTCTCTCCTCAAAGCCGCGAGTTCACCAAGGAAGAAGGAGAAGAAGATTTTGTTCAATCCTTGCTTGATCATTGATCAATCAGTTGCTGCTTCAAGGCTTCGAGGTGATTTTGAGGAATTCCCAGAGGAGCAAGCCTTTGATTGTGAACAAGTGTTAGGAGATCGTCCTGGAGAATCTACAGGTGAGGGCTTCTCACTGAATCTCTAGTTAATGCTTAGGGTCGATGTTTTCGACATTGTTTATTGTTTATGCACTGGATTGTGTGTGATTGGAAAATGTTTTCTGAGGCTTCGGCTGACAATGTAGATGATTCATCTACTGAATGTTTTTGAGATTGTCTTACATGCTATGTGCTATGTGGGTAATCTAGGATGTGTGGTGCATGCTTTATATGCTAAGTGCTAAGTGTTTATGATGCGATTTATCGATATATGACATGTTGTTGATTGTGATGAATTGAATATGCTCTGTACTGGAATCTGAGTTTCTGAACGGTGAGAAAAGCGGGCAGGTCATGCCGATTTTATTTTGAGAGTTTTGAGAAAGCTTGAAAGGACGAATGAGATTCGGGCCTTGTTGTGGTGTTGTATGGATCGAGACATTCTCTGGAGTCATTTGGGGATTAGGAGATCCCGAGAACTTATAGGATTCGCGATAAGACTAAAAGGATAATTATTTTGTAAAGAAAACTCATAAGACATTAAACAACCTCTAAATCTTTAAGTAATGGTAATAATCTCGGAAGGAAGCTTTGGATGCAAATCATAGTTTTGGAAAACGAGAAGTGTCGTCGGATCCCAGTATTGAGAAAGATGAGGGGCTTCGAGTATGTAGATGTTGTGGTGCTGTTGGAGCAGCGTTTGTTGTTGTGCTGTTGGAGCAGCTATTGTGGTTGTGCTGTTGGAGCAGCTATGTTGTTGGGTGTATCTTCGACTTTGCGGCGCGAATCCGTATGTCCAAACCCGACGGGTTGGGCCGATTCGGCAATAATTGTTGACACGCGCGAATCCGTATATTCAATCCGATGGATTGGATCGATTCGGCGGTAGTCACTCAGGCACGCGTGAGTCCGTATGTTCAATCAGAGGGATTGGATCGATTCAGCGATGGCCATTTTACCTCGCGTGAATCCGTATGTTCAATCCGAGGGATTGGATCGATTCAGCGACAACTTTTCGACACGCGCGAATCCGTATATTCAATCCGATGGATTGGATCGATTCGGCGGTAGTCACTCAGGCACGCGTGAGTCCGTATGTTCAATCAGAGGGATTGGATCGATTCAGCGATTGCCATTTTACCTCGCGTGAATCCGTATGTTCAATCCGAGGGATTGGATCGATTCAGCGATAACCTTTCGACTCGCGCGGATCCGTATGTTCAATCCGATGGATTGGATCGATTCGGCGATAGTCATTGGACACGCGCAATGTCCGTATGTTCGACTCTTTTGAGTGAACCGACTTGGCGTTGTCATTTGTTGCGTGTGCGAGTCCGTATGTTCAACCCAAGGGGTTGAATCGACTCGACATGCCTAATTGTGGGAGTTGCGTGTGCGAGTCCGTATGTTCAACCCAAGGGGTTGGATCGACTTGACATGCCTAATTGTTGGGCTATCCTGGGGACAAGTCCGGGAAACCGGTAGTTTCCGAGTATGTGATACTCTTTGCTTGTGGAGCAGTTGTGACCATCGGATTGAGATGAGTCGGATGATCCGGAGATCATCATGAGTTACTATGTTGATGTGAAGAAGTGTCTTTTGTCGCAGAATCGACTTTACCTTAGGGTAAGCTTTTAGAGACTTTACTTTACCTAGAACACGTGGCGACGTGTCGAGTGAGAGTCGGAGACGTTGTTTGACTAATCATCCTGCATTCATGCATACTGATTTAGTTGTCGAGTGTGATTGTTATTTGTTAATCCTATTTAGAACATGTTAATTGTTATTATTGCTGTTAAGTTCATTATGGAATATGCAACCCTAGGATGTTATCCCTAGCTATAAGCCTAAGTGTCTATTCTCTTATCTATATCTATTGGTGCTATTATTTATGTAATTCTTTGGAGTTGACCCTCGCGTCTTCTGTGTGTGCTTTGGCGAACAAACGCCCTTTGTCAGATGTCTTTGGCGGACTAGTTCACGACGGTTCACCCTTCGGGGGAAACTAGAGTTGGGATGCTGGAACAGGAGCGCATTGCGAGAGGAGGACGGATGGTGTATGTAGACTAGGTCGTTCTGGATTTCGAATTCGGACGACGATCATGCTAGCACATAGTTTTGAGTGTTGGTATGAGCTCCTCGAGTTAGGATTAGTGTAGGAGTAGAGTTTTAGCTCTGACAGTCTTGCTTCATTTGTTACTTAGGGGACAGGGTAGTTTCCCACCTATAGCTTTTTGTGTGGTTTCGTTACGGGAATCACAGAGAGTTGGTTGGACTTAGGAAGTCTTGTTTCAGGTCGATGGGCCAGCTTATTCTCATTTTGAGGGATAGTGTTGCGGACACTTAACCTTTTCTTTTGGTTTGTACTTTTGCCTACGAGCGCTACTCTTCTATTACCCGTCACTGGAGGTTCACTCGTGACGAGGTTGCTTCTTACAGCGGGGGGGCTGTTTATATATTGTATATTAGTTCTATTGCTTTTCGCATTCGGGTTTTATTCAATTCAGTCTTGTCTTAGTTATTATCAAAAAAAAAAAAATATATTCACGTTTTTCCGCATTAAGTTTACTTTTGGTTACTAAAGTGACGCCACCGAAATCGGGGTGTTACAGGAAATATCGAAGAGAGAAAACCAATTTTTTACTAAGCTATGCTTTACTATTTGATAAAACAAAATCTATATCTAAAATTTGATTAATATCAATAAATATGAGAATTCATAAAATTTAGGCTTAAATAACCTTTTGGTCCTTGAAATTGTGAATATAATCAAATTTGAGTCCCTAAAAATTTTTTCACATCAAATTGAATCCCTAATTTTTTTTAATCAAATTAAATCTTTTTACACAATTTTGACCGGTCAACGATGCAGTGACAAACCTAGTCAGCTGATCGAGGATGATCACGTTGAATTTTTCACATCAATTTCAATCCCTTGAAAAATATTTTAATCAATGATAGTCCATTTTCTTCCACCTTTCACCTTCCTTTTCCTTCATAACTCAAACCCTTAAACCCAAAAATTCAAAACCCCATAAAAACTATATGAACATGTAGTTTGTCACGCTGCTGCTGCTGCCAATGTTCACTTGGCAGGCTCTCTCTCAAAGTTGCAACTATTCCCAAGTTTCTGTATCTAATATTCTATCCTCCATCACGGTGTTTATTAGAATCACATTGTAAATAGTTAGTAGTGAGTGTTAGTAGTTTGTTAGAAGTGAAATAGTTAGTTAGGAAGTTGTGTTATAAATAGCATACTCATTTTAATTTTTCACTATCAATTTTAATTATGAATGAATATTGGAATCAATTTTCCTATTTTCCCTTTTGCTATGTTTGGGATCCCATTGAAGAAATCCATGTGATTTCTAACAGTGTTAATGAACGCTTAACCTAACAAATGTTGATACTCAAAGCAGACTAATTGAGTTTTGCAAAGTGCAAACTAAATGCTGATATAATTAAAAACATGCAAGTGGGATCTGCAAGTTATCTTTGCCCGTGATGCTGTCCACGTATCTATGACTGCTGCATTTACTATGGCTCGCATTACTGGCAAGGTAATCCATCAAATATTGGAGATGATGAATATTTTAGCACCTAAACGTAAACATGACAACGATAAACCAAGTAAATTAGCTTGAGACTGAAATATTGCGAAAAATTAACATTAAAATTATATTATCCAAGGTAAAACAACAATGATCAAAGTGGACTAAATTTTCAATTGTCAAACAAATGACAATGAAAACAACGTGATCATGAAAGCAAAAATTCTATAATTTTAATCAATTTTAGTCTTAATTCTTCCACACTCATCATCTTCCTCTTCCACCTTCTTCCTCCTCCTCCATAACTCAAATCCGTAAATCCAGAAATTAGGGTTTTTAATTTCTGGGTTTAAGGATTTGAGTTATGGAAGAAGGAAGAAAATAAAGGTGGAAGAATAGGGACTAAAATTGATTAAAGTATTTTTCAAGGGACTAAAATTGATGTAAAAAAACCCACGTTGGCATCCTCAGCTGACTAGGCTTGCCATTGGATCGTTGATCGGTCAAAATTGAGCAAAATGACTTAATTTGATTAAAAAAAATCTAGGCATCCAATTTGATGCAAAAAAATTACATGGACTCAATTTGATTCCCTTTACAATTTTAAGGACCCAAAAGTCATTTAAGCCTAAAATTTAACATGTTATGATAGTATCTCTAATTAAAAATTGACCAGTTTCAATACTGCTATCTCTTAAATATTGAATTAGATTTTGGTTAATAATTTTCTATGATAACTTTTGGTGAATTAAATTAATTGCATTTATGTAACTATAAATATATGTGTGCATAAATCCCTTTGAAAAGTAATTGATATTTGATTCCAAGTATTTTAGAATAATACATCTGTCTCATGCCCTCCCTAATTTAGAGGATTGTGGTGCTATCTCTTTATAGATAATCAAAATACTAATTCGAAAGCTAACTTATTGGTCAATCGTGAAAAATAGCAACATGGAGGAAGGCATGGAATTGGAACATTTTAGGCAGATTCACTGCCGTCCTTTAAGAAATGTGTCATTGGGAGAGGGCTTGAGAAATTAAACTTCCACTCTCCTCATTGAAGTCAATGACCTCGACAGTTCCAACATTTTCACCACTGTTAGAGCTCTTCTCATTAGACCCACTTGCATTCTCCATCTTTTTTTGCATCCTTCTTCATAAATATGCGATACACAACCCAGTTCGATATCTGCATTTGAGTCACAAAGTTCAACGATCAGATGATATTGGTGATGAAAGGAAACAACTTTGATAATGATACTTCCTACCAACCAACCATAACGATGAGAATTCAAAAGACATTACTCTTAACCTACTCATTTTTGAAAATAATATTTTTTTCTATACCTTAGATGGTTTAGCTACTAACACAAGACGAAACTGATGCATCACCCATTTTGTCTTTCTAGCTGAGGCTCCTTGCATCTCCCAGAAAATTAGAGTGTTTCTCTTTCCAATTACCTCGTTGTTTCGAGGGATAGGAACACATTTTCCTTTCTCCACAACCTTCCATTGGCCACTCCCTGCAACTCTCATGTCAAGGCTTTCAAGGTCACGACCCATGGTGTTGTAGAAGAAGCACTTCTGTTCATTGAAATTTTTTCCATCTACAAAAATAGGTAAACCCAAATTAAATTCAAAACACCATATTGCTTCAGTTCTCACTTGACAATGACACATAAACATTTCATGGGACATGGAAAAATTGAATTTTTCTATGATAGAAAAAATGCTCTCCGGCTAGCATAAGACCCATAAAAAAAAATTAAAGGGATATTGTGAAAAATAGAGAGAATTAAAAAAAAGTGTCATTGACCTCCTCCAGGTAACTCCCAAGGCTCAGTCTGGAAAACGTCAAAATTTGGGATTATTCGAACAGGAAGAGGTTGAGCGAAGGCCCTCCTCTTAAGATAGAAATTTACAAGAATTAGAACCTCATCAGTTGGATCAAACTTGTACCCAGGTAGCAACCTAACACTCCCATCCTTGTCATAAGTTATGAGGGCTTCCAACTCAAATGATGTCATCTCAAGTGCACAATAGGCTTGTCTAATCTCTCTAAATGGACTAATGTTGTAAACCTATGCGGTGCCGGTTAGAACATCAATTTATAGCTACAAGGCATGCAGTGTCATAAGTGTATGAGAGAGGGGGGTTTAGAGCAAGGAAGTAAGAAAGCACTATTGGATCACTGTCGTCATGTAAGTGAGGGCTAGGGGAAATATATTTTATGCACATGGAATGTAGGAATCTATCTATATACATATGTAAATGAGACTTGAAAAAATAGCATTAATCACATTAGCAATAAGAGTATTAAACACATTAAGAAAGACTACAAAGTCATAAATTAAAAATAATTTGTTACCAACATTTGAGTTTCTTATAAAAAAATAATTTGTTAAGTATTAATTAAAAATAGTTAGAATTTTAATTATTAATAATAAATTGAGAAAATTGAAATATTAAAAAAAACAAAGAAATATATTTATATGTAAACAGTATTAAAAATTAGATTAATTAAGTAAAAATAATATTTATTAATAAAACTCATTAAGAAAAAAACTATTGAACTTTATCTATCTCTCTATATCTATATCTATATACATGTGTAAAGGAAACTTGAAAAAATAGCATTAATCATATTAGCAATAAGAGCATTAAACACATTAAGAAAGACTTTAAAGTCATAAATTAAAAATAATTTGTTACCAACATTTGAGTTTCTTATAAAATAATAATTTGTTAAGTATTAATTAAAAATAGTTAGAATTTTAATTATTAATAATAAATTGAGAAAATTGAAATATTAAAAAAAACAAAGAAATATATTTATATGTAAACAGTATTAAAAATTAGATTAATTAAGTAAAAATAATATTTATTAATAAAACTCATTAAGAAAAAAACTATTGAACTTTATCTACTCTCTATATCTATATCAATATACATGTGTAAAGGAAACTTGAAAAAATAGCATTAATCATATTAGCAATAAGAGCATTAAACACATTAAGAAAGACTTTAAAGTCATAAATTAAAAATAATTTGTTACCAACTTTTGAGTTTCTTTAAAAAAATAAATTTTTAAGTATTAATTAAAAATAGTTATAATTTTAATTATTAATAATAAATTGAGAAAATATTATATATTTTTTAGACAAAACAAAGAAATATATTTATATGTAAACAGTATTAAAAATTAGATTAAATAAGTAAAAATAAATCATTAAGAAAAAAATATTTTAAGTCAATCTATATCTTCTTTAATATCTATCTATATATATATATATATATAAAACTCACTAGAGCTATAAGTATTAAATACATTAAACAATATTGAAATAATTAATAATAAGTGGATGTATATTGAAAGTTGAATATAATTTGTTAAACTTTTCAATTTCTTATATTTTAAATTAAATTTTAATTATTAATTACTACATGAGGGAAATTTTTAAGCAATATAATAATAATTAAAATTGACTAACTTTACATAGATAGTTAATAGTAATATTTTATACTTCTTTCTAATTGTAAAACTTTCTAAGTTTATATATATATATATATATATATATATATATATATTAAAATTCAAATGAATTTAATAATAATTATTGAATTTTAAAATAATAAAAAATAAAACTTATTACTATTTTTACACTACCTGCTAAAATGTAAAAGTTACTTTGAACATTTGTATTACCATTTTACTTTGTATTAAATAAATTAAATTAAAATATTAAAAATGAAGAAATTTGTTTAAGTCATTAGCTATTCAACTACCTACTAAAATGTATAACTCAATTGAAATTTTGTTATAAATACACTAGAAAACAAAAAAAAAAAATTCCTTTGCAATTTTTTTTTAGAAAGCAAAAGAGTGTATTATTAACAGCTTTGAAAAACAAAGCTAAAAATGAGATAAAACAAGGAAGGGGGTGATTAGTAGAAACAAAAAGCTAATCACCCGTCCAGGAAGTACGATCTTCAAACGAAAGCAAACCAAAAACTATACAACATCCAAAGACCCTAAACCCAACCGAAAATAAAAGCCCAAAAGCTACATACCAGAAAGACTCAAAGACCAAAAGAAATGATAAAGCACCCGACTCCGATCAGAAACACCAAACTACCAATCACCACCCTTAAGGAGGCCTACACGCTTGAATCTGGGTCGTACGTAATTTGATTCAAAGCAAATTCATCTGTACAATCATACCTAATTCATTTGTATTATTACATTAACATAAACTAAAAACTTATCGATATAATTTTCAAATCAATTATTTATTCAACCACCAACTAATTTTCATGTTTGTTGTGTAAGGTAGAATAGAACATGACAAAAGACTCATGAAACATAACACTTTAGTTCTCTAAAAAAGAGTGAAAAAAGACACTCTAATAAAGAAAAACTATACTTTTATTTGAGGTAAGAAGGTTAATACAAGTTAATATAATGATCTAATAAAATATTTAATTAGATACAAAAATATTTTTTTTAAAATATTTTAGTCATAGTCATTTATTTTTAAATTTAATTATCATAAACAAATTAATTGACTTGAATTTTGCATTAGGAAAAGATAACTAAAATTAAACTTGAGTAATGGTAAAATAATTTTATCAATAAATAATTTAGATAAAATTGTTTAAATTTAAAAATGGCGCTATAAGATATTTCTTGCTTATCTATTTCTGTTTTTTCCTGTTGCTATTATACTCATCTGAGAGAGCTTTGTTCTCAAGACATCTTTTATTCAAATAAATTTCCATTTTTTAAAAAAACTATAACGTATGTGTGTTTTATTTGAAGAAGCAACCTCATTATAATTTTATGACCATATTATATATCAGTTAAAGCGATTTTGAGCAAGGTTAATAGAGAAAAAGTTATGACCAAAGTTGAATAAATATAAATTTACTATATAATACTTAATCTATTTCATTTATATCTTATTATAGTTGAAAAAGATGAAATTGCTTTAATTTTCTCGATTTTAACATGTGTAAACCTGTTTGAGAAATTGTGATTGCCCTTCCTAAACAATGACTTTTTCGGTAAAAAGTACATAAATGGTAAAACAACTTTGTTGATGGCATTAAAAGCTTATTGCTTAATTTTTTTCAAATGGACGGTATTATTTTTCACATTATTAAATAAATAAATTTTTAAATTTTTAAAATGATTCAATGCTGATTATTAAATATTAATTATTAAACTTTAGTAATGTTAATTATTTACAAAGAGAACTCCAATACTATTTATTGAAAAATAGTTTTTTTTAAATTACTTAAATGTTGAACACAATTATTTTTATTATTTATTTTATAATAAAAACTATTTTAATATTAATGTAATAATTTAAACTATAATCATTGTTATTTAATGTTAAAAATGTTGTAAGCAAACCCGTGCAACACACGAGTATAATATCTAGATTGTATTAATTTGATATGCATCCTACTAAGTACTAACAAATTCCCAAGGGGAATGAGTCAATGCTTTGAATGATAATAAAATCTTTTCAGTAATATGCTATTTAAGAAATTAATATTAATAAATGATAAATTTAGCAAACTTCTATTTTTATTTCTTTATCACTTTCCTTACAAGATTAATTCATATTTGGTGTCGAATATTTAATGCTGAATAAATTGCAACTTTTTTGGCAAACTAAATAAATTGCAATGAAATTAGTATTTCGTGTAACATCGATCCTTGTCCTTGAATATTAAGTCAAAGTTTTTCGTTCTTGAATTTTATGAAGATATATCATGTACTTATTTCTCATAACGTTACGCCACATATATTCCTCATGTTAAAGCATGGATATCAAACATGAACATAAGGCTATCACTAATCCTGACCTCGACTTTGAAAAGGAAAATATGTTTTAGCCAGATTTAGATGAAAGTCAAACATGAACCGAAGAAACGGAACAGGGGATGAGTGTTGGGGTGCAAATACTTGATTCCAAACTTGCCCCCAATAAAATAATTAAATAATTTGAATTATAATAGTAATAAAATAATAATACTTAAATCATATATTTTTACTATAAACCAAATTTAATTCTTAATTTTCTTATATATAAGATTTCTGACTTATTTTGTAAACTTTTTGAATTTTGATATACTTCTTTAGGTTTTATTTTAAAATATATGCTTAAATATTTTATGCACATGGAATGTAAGAATTTGTATTTTGATATGCATCCTACTAACAAATTCCCATGGGGGATCAGTCAATGCTTTGACTGATAATATGATAGAAAATAAATTAATAATAATAAATGGTAAACTTAGCAAACTTCTATTTTTTTTATTTTTTATCACTTTCCTTAAAATATTAATTCATGTTTGGTGTAGAATATTTTTTTAATGCAAAATAAATTGCAACTTCTTTTTGTGAATTAAATAAATTGCAACTAAATTTATATTTCGTGTAATATCCATCATCCTTGTATATTAAATCGAAGTATTCATTCTTGAATTTTATGAAGATATATCATGTTCTTATTTCTCATAACGCCACATATCTTCCCCATGTTTACGCATGGAAATCAAACAAGAAAATAAGGATATCACTCATTCTGACCTCTATTTTTTTTTTGGAAAAAGGAAAATATGTTTTAACTGAGTTTAAATAAAAGTCAAACTCTTTCCGATGTACCAAAAAAAGATAAAAGTCAAACATAAACCGAAAAAACAGAAGCAGCCAGCATGGATGTGTTTTGGGTACCTGATCCCATACTTGCCCCCAGTTTAATGATTAAATAATATGAATTATAATATTAATAAAATAATTATACTTAAATCATATATATTGTTTTACTAAAAATGAAATTTAACTCTTTATTTTCTAAACTTTTTTGAATTTTAATATACTTCTTTATGTTTTATTTTTCAGAAACGGGATGGTTATTAAAATTATTTATTTTATGAATTTAACTAATTAATAATGCAATTTTTCAGTATTGAGATAAAATTAAAAAATGGAATCTATATTGTAAAAGGAGGATGGAGGGTGGGAGCTCTGCTAGGGCAACGTTGAATGGGAGGAGAAAACCACCGGAGGTACGATTTCATGGGGTGTGGAAGGCAAAGAGAGAGGGAGGTTCTTTCTCAGTCTTTGTTGATGGCTTAGCAGATGGTGTGACATGGGCCAAAGTCCATGCACTCTTTGCAGCGTCAGGAGGACTACGAAGCGTATACGTACAGAGAAGGAAGAAGGAAGGGAGGCGCCTGAGATTTGGGTTTCTGAGATACAACACTGATGAAGAGGCAGAGAGAGCTATTAGCAAGTTCAATGGTGTAAAGTTAGAAGGAGCGTATTTGGAGGTCAAGAAAGCTTTATATCAGAGTTCAGGGAGGAAAGAAAGTTATGTGTCACTGAGGAAGCCTAGGACTCAGAAGATTTGGAGGCCAAAGAAGAATAGAACTGAATTTGCGCGCAACCCGGAAAACACAAACCATGATGCCTGCACTTCCTTTACAATGGAGGAAGAAGTAAGATCATGGGTAGAGAGATGTGTTGCAGCAACATGTTACAGCGTCCTTTCCAGAGAGAGTCTTCAAGAGGGTCTGCGGATGCAGGGACTGTCAAACTTTAAGGTTAAATTGTTGGGGGCAAGGGACGTGATATTGGAATTTGAGACCAAGGAGGATATGGAGTTCACTCTGACAGAAGTAGCTACCATGTTGGAGGAATTTTTTGAATGTATTAAACCTTGTGAGGCGACGACAGTCGGTCGATCTCACCTAGTTTGGGTCCGACTTTGGAAGGTGCCCGTAGGAGTCTGGAATTATGATTTCTTTAACCTCATTGGTGATCGGATGGGCAAATACGTTTGTATAGATGAAATAACGGCAAGAAAAGAACGCCTTGATTTTGCTCGTATGCTGGTGGATACAACGTGTCCATTGATAGAACAACAGTTTATGGATGTTCTTGTGGAAGGCACCATGGTTCGGATCTTGATAGAAAAAGAAACTTCAGTTTACCAGGATTGGTCAGGGCTCAAGTTGGGAAGCAGGGATCAAAAGAGTATCAATTCGAAGGGGGAGGACGACGTAAGTGTGGGGGGAGAAGTGCAACCAATGGATGACGAACTGGCCGGTTTACCAAAAGATACGACGGTGGCGGAGGGAGAAGTGGCGGAAGAGGTGGTGGCTCCGTTGACGGGGTTGGCGACAAACGATTACACAGATTTAATTCTGGCGGGTTCTACGGCAAGGGAGTTACTGATATGGTTACAAAATGTGGCAATAAATGGAATTAATAGAGGGGTTTCTGATAACCGAAGACAGGGAGAAGAATATGGCGTAATGAAGGGAGAAGGTGATTCAAAATTGTTTGGAAGGGCCCCAATATGTATCAATGCAATGGAAACTGATGTGGGATTTGTTGGTGGGGGTGGTTACGGAAGTGAGATTGCACACAAGGGTCAAACAGGTGTGGATAAGATTATGGGCTTGGAATCCATTGGGCCTATATCTTTACCAACATCCCTGAGGAAAGTAAAAATACTTGCTCGCTCTCCAGGAGGGAAAAATAACCGACAGGAGAAGAATCCTGAAACGAATGGAGCTGTTGTATTTGGGATGGGCTTTGCTGGCCCAAATTTGGTAACAGAAGATCATGCAGTAAAGGAGGAGGGTCTTGACGGGTCGGGTTTGGGTCATTCAGGTATTGATGCAATTGCCCTGGAGGACCAAATTTTAGACCAGGTTATGCGTAGAAGAGGTAGAAAGAAGGTGACTCAGTCAAAAGATAAACACAAAGGTGAGAACCCTCTGATTACACAGGTGAAGAGAGGTAGACCAAAGGGAAGTCGCAACAAAACTGCTACTGGTGCTCGGTTACTTTCTTCTACCAAACAGGAGGAGTCAGGGGTAGAAAAATCAGCGAATTGGGCACAACAAGCTTGGTCTTTGGGAAAACAACTTGGTGTGGTCTTTGATGGAGATGATGGTGAGATGGTAAAGAGGTTGACGGTCCAGGTCAGACAAAACCATCCAAACTTCCTGTAATTTTTGCATTCTGGTAGATTGTGGTGGTATGGGGAGTCCTTGGCTATCTTGGAACGTGAGGGGAATGGGACGATCGACAAAACGACGGGTCTTCAAGAAACACATCTCTCAATTGAGGCCTGGATTATTGAAAGTGATTCCAAGGTGGCAGTAGGATGGGTACAAAATGGAGCTCGAAGGCCCTGGAAATTGTCCCACATATTGGACAAAATTGATGTTTTGTGGCTGGAAGTGAGCTGTGTGGAAATTAGATATGTGATGCGTGAAGGGAATGTAGAAGCGGATTTTTTGGCAAAGAGTGGACGGGACGGGATGGTGGTGCTCTGGCAGGTTAGTGACTGAGGTTGGAGGTATCCTCTGTGAGATCCTTCTTGGTCGGGTGATCTTTAATAATAGTTATGTCTGGTTTAGTGGATCTGAGAGTAGCAGGGAGGTCTAATAAGGTACGGTTGGGTGATATAATTGATATGTCAATGGGGTTATTATGTGGAGAGCTTATTGTTTCTTTTATACTTGCTCGAAGGGACCAATCTGGAGGCTAGATTTCTGGGGGGTATAAGTTACAATATTCAATATCTGATACAGGATATAGTTAAGGGGCTCTTTGGGTTGGTTATGTAAACACTCTAGTGCTTTGGGTACTCTTTTTCCTATCCTTGGTTTTTTTCCCACAATGAGTTTTTCTAAGGGAGGTTTTAATGAGGCTTAAGTGCTAGTGGTGATTGGTATTTTCTTTGGTTGGTGTTCTCAAACGATTTAGCCATGAGAGGGTTGTTCTCATGGTTGCATTTGATATTAATAATATTCATCTTATGTTGTCAAAAAAAAATAATGCAATTTTTCAATCAAGTAAAAAATTTCACATTTATAAATCATTAGTAAAACAATTAGAGTAATGCTTTAAAAATTACAATTGAAATTATAAATTATAAATCATTAAGATATATATATATATATATATATATGTATGTATAGAGAGAGAGATCATGTTATTATTTGTATGGTGAGTTTTTATATTTAACCAAAATTATAAATTAATATTAATTACCTGTAAAATAAGTATTATCTACTTTAATAGTTAATATTCAGGCAAAATATTTTCTTAATTTATTTATTAAATACGTGAGTTAACCAGTAAGTCAATAATATAAAAATGATAAAATTTTCTGGTATGTATATCTATCTATTTTTAAATATTTATTAAAATTATTTACTTTATGGATTTCACTAAATAATACTTTAATTTTTCTATCAATAAAAATAACAATTTTCACATTTAAAAAATAGTAGTATATCCATTAGGGCAATATGTTTCAAAAACTACAATTACAAATTCTAAATTTTTTATTTGGTCTTTTATTAATTAACTTCTATATGTTTTTTTTAAAACCGAAAGTTTTATTTGATAGATAATGATCGATTGTACAATCAACACATAATAGTATGAGCAAAGTCCCCCCAATGCTAACATAGCAAAACCTAAAACCAAGTGTGCTTCATAAAAGCAATATAAGGCAGCCACATAATCTTTCATGTAAATAATACATGTCAAACCCAAAGCCACAACCGTAAGGGCCAAACCCTTGATCAAGCATTAAATGACCAACGAAAAGAGGCATCCATCGGGGACCTAGATGCGGCGAGGATAAAGCCTCACAAATCCAACAAAAACAAAGCCTCATCTCGGCATTGGAGGGAACACGAAACACACAAGACATCAATCAAATACAGTTTCATTATACCGTGAAAAAAAGAATGCTTACGATAAATTAATTAACATTTAAAATATTATGATTTTACCTATGAGAATTAAATACCAAATGATATTGAAATTATGTGCTTATTCTTGTATATCCTTAAATGATCAATGAAATATACACGTCAAGCATCTCCTATTTTAAATAATTATTTTTTAGAGCAAACCTCTTAGCTTATAACCATGAGTAGGATTTTTATTATTGTAATGTTGTGGAACTACATGGATTTCTTCTAGTTTGTTGGTAAGATTCTTTCTAACACTAAACATTTCTCTTTGATGATTTAAAATTATACGTTAATTTTAAATCATCTTAAATTCATCATATAAATTATATTCAAAATAATGCTTAGTTTTAAATTTATATTTCAAATATTGATATTTTCTTTAAAAAAATTGCACGTGTATTGCACAAACAAAAGTATTGGAATTAATTAATTTTATATGTTTAAAGTTGTTGAGTCTTTATTTTATTTCCACTTATTTTATTTTTGCAATGTGGACTTTGGTTTTTATGAATACAAAGTTTACTCAGGAAAGGGATTTGCGTGGTTGGACCTGTTGGATTAATTTTGTCGCATTATGATGTGGTTTATTTGGATGACTTTCATAGGTTTTCATAAGGTCAAGGTGTTTTCTGATTTTGGTTTGAGTTTGTAATATATATTAAGGGATTTGTGTTCCGGTCTAGAACATAGAATCAAGGCAGGGTGCCTAGAGTGTGTGGAGTGTGATCAGAAATCTTAGAGAGATGAACTCTTAACTGTTTAGAGAGAGAAAATATAACTGAATTTTAATGTTGTTATTGCCAAATGAGCTAAGAGTCCCTTACAATTGGTAACCGTCCCCTATTTTTAGATTTGGGGTTGGGCCTTCGTGCCTTTAATCTGTCTTAATGGGCCGGTTGAGCCTTGGGGTGCGAGGCCTAAAAGACCTGGATCTATCCCGTGCTTAAGTGTGAGCATCCT
The DNA here is from genome assembly GCF_012489685.1 of Lotus japonicus. Taxonomy (NCBI): domain Eukaryota; kingdom Viridiplantae; phylum Streptophyta; class Magnoliopsida; order Fabales; family Fabaceae; genus Lotus; species Lotus japonicus. Next base: position 72,692,429 of record NC_080041.1, read on the forward strand.
GGGCGAGGGACCCTGGGGGCTCGCCCAGTCCACAAGTCCACAAGACACCGAGCTCGAAGCATGAGAGCTGAGTGTGTCTTTAAACAAAAGAACCCAAGGCGAAGACCATAGAAGACTAAACAATGTCAAAACTTAACAAAATGAAAAAGCAATTGCCAACATGGCCAAGAGAATAAAGTCGAAAATATACGTATTTCAAACTTTTCGCTGCACCATCTCCTCCTCAAGCAAATTGAGTCCACAAGCAGTCTCACAGCGATGGCATCCGACCCGCTCGCCTCGCCAGCCCTGTGCACGTGCCTCGAATCATGATACCTTGACAAGTGTCATGCGTTCGCCACGCGTTGTGCCCTGAGGTGATGCTTAAGTCAGCAAATCTACTGAATCTCAACTGTCACTTTTTGAAATGTATTTTCAGATCGTTTCAGAACCTGTCAGTTTGAATTCGAGCCAATCGACGTCCTTTATTACAACTTTTCTCTTAATGCATCCTTCCCACTCCCCAAAATCTCGCAACCACTCTTACGTCTTTTCCTGATGACATGGGGCACGATCCCCCTCTTCATGCCCCTACCCTTGACACGTTACCTCCCGCTTCTAAAACTGTTCCTTCATAAATCTTAACCCTCTCAAAAAGCTTGAACATTTAGTCTTCTACTTTTGCTCCCTTCCAATTGCCACTGTGACCTTCACGCTTCACCATTTTTCTTGCAAAGATGTCGAAACGTCAGACCAAGAACTCCAACCGTGACGTTACCGTCATTACTCCCCTTCGGTATGTTCCTCCTCCGGGGGGCGTTCCTCTCGAAGAAAAAGACATTGCTTTTTTTCGGATAAAGACATGGGAATCCCTGAAGGCCCCTATCCAGGTAGCTCTTCCTGGCGGGAATCGTCCATTTGGGAGATTTCCTCGAAATCTAGTGGATTCTGCCACAAAAAACCCCTTAAGAATCTTATGCGCTTTAGCACTTGTTCGCCCATGGAACGCCCTTGGCTTCACCCCTCTGATCGCTTCGTGGGTGCCCATCACTTTTTCTACACCTATGAGTATATGTTCACAAGCTTGAGAATCAAATTTCCCTTTTCCCCCTTCATTTGCTCAGTTCTCCAGAGCATCAACGTCGCCCCTAGCCAACTTCATCCCAACAGCTGGGCCTTCTTGCGTTGCTTCGAAGTTCTTTGTGACGCGATTCAGCAAGAGCCTGAACCTTCCCAATTCTTCTACTTCTACCACGTGCCTGTCCAGCCTTCTTCCCCGCGCAGTTGGGTTGCTCTGGAACCCAAGACCGGCCGGCAGCGTTTCAACCCCTTTTGGCCCAACATTACTGTCGACATGGCTCGGAGGTTCTTCAAAGTTGTGGTTTCCCATGAATATCCTGAGGTTTTTACCCATAGAGACGGGGTTGCCCGATTCCCGCTCTACTGGACCCGAGAAGTACACGAGGTGATCGACCCGCCCGATGACTCCCTGACTTCTGCTGATAAAGCAGTTATCAGCTTCTTAGCCAAACTTCCGGTTTCGGATTGTGCCCGCGTGATTGGTGAACTTTTCTTCCCTTCTTTTACTTTACCTTTGATTTTCTTCTTCTTTTCTTTCTTTTTTTTTAACTATCTCACCCGCGTTCTTCTTATCCCAGGTGAAATGCACAAAGTCAGTGGGGAGATCTTAGGTTTGTTCAAGAACCAAAAAAATTTTTCCTTTCCTCCCCGAGTAAATCTAAACGGTGACAAGGCATCCATTCTGAAAATCCGGGCGGGCGAGAAGTGACCCCTTGGCGAGGAATCTCATCGCCCTTCTTCCTCCAAAAAGCTACAGCCTTCCAACAGCTTAACCCGTCCTGGCGAATCTTCGCGGGTGACACCGGTCCCTCCTCCAAATTCTCAAAGTAAACCCGTGGATAGGGCCTGCTCCCCGCCAACAGTTGTCCCGCCGTCCCTTGGTCAAAGCGCGGCACCGGCCGGCGAGACTCCTCCGCCGCCCCCGAATGCTCCCTCCTCAAGCTCTGAGAGTCATGGGCTGCCATACTCCATATCCCTTACCTCTGCCCAGGTGGCTAAGATGAATGAGAGAGTTCCAGAGCATGGATTAGGTAGAGTGTCCGAAGGCGCGTTGGCGACGGTTCTCCACGCTTTTCACTGCTATAGTCACTCCGCCCGAGACGCTGACGCCTTTCGATCCGAGGTATCTCGCCTCCACACCCTCAACGTCCAACTTGCCAAGGAACGTGAGGCACTCACTGCTCAGCTGCTCGCCAAGGAGACTTCCTTTTCCAAAGAGCTAAACGAGCAGTCCTCCCGTGCTGAAGTCAGCTTGGAGTTCCGCGATAGGAAGATTTTTGAATTGGAGAAGAAACTTTCCAAGGCGCGGCTAGAATCAAACGCGAAGGCAGATCTATTAGCTTCGATGGATGCTGACCTTGAGAATCTCCGCTCTGAACTGGCGAGGAAATACAGTGAATTGGAGAGGAAAGATGATGAGCTGGCGAAGAAAGACGAGGCCTTGTCCTTGGCGAAGCCGAAAATCAGGTCCGAAGCTGTTACCGCTGCCCTTTTCGAACACGGCCGAGGTTTTTTCCTCGCCAAGGCTCAAATCGAACATCTCCATCCTCGGATTTATTTAGGCCAGATGGGGGCGTTCAAAAAGGTTACTCCTGCAGGGCTAATTGGGGACCCCGACCCTCCAGGTTTTTCTGCCGAGCGCTTCCTATCAAATGAAGATGTAGAACGTCCATAAAAATGTGAATGGCCTTTGATGTATTAATGACCCATCTTCTTACTTTTTAATGAGAATCTTTTGCGCTTTTCTCTATTTCCTGCTTCAGTTTCCTTTTTTTCCTTTTTTTTTTTTTGAAAACAACCAATCCCGGTCGTTCCCCCGCTTCTTAAATCAGACACGCTCCTCGAATCGCTGACCACTGTCCTTGGGCATTTAATCTTTTCAACATAAATCGCACCTCCTTCCAAGGAAAACTTTCTCGTAAAACTGCTCCACTATTAACTCTCCAGAGATAAAACTGAAGCTATAAATGGAGCCTAATTGTCGAGTGAAACTCATATTCCCTTATCTTCCTGAAACATCAAACTCCATAGGAAATGGCATCTTACATCGCTTGTTTGGAAGAGCTCAGGAAGAAAGCCTTTGATGAAGATCACTTCATCAACGTCAGGCATCCGAGGGACCCCAGCCTCTATGACCTGACCAACAAATTGTTGGGGATGGACCTGAGTCTTGAAATGGATGCTATCCTCTGGGATTTTCTCTGCTTCGTGGAGAAAATTCAAGAGCTCTGCCAGCGGGAGTTGGATCTGTTGGAGGAAAAAGAAACGGTGATAGCAGCTCTGGGGACGGTAGATGAAGGTCCTGGGAAGCAGGAGTTGAGCCGGAAACTCTGTAACCTGGAGTACAGGCAATACCGGTTGGAGCTCGAGAGGATAGAGCAGCGCAAAGAATGTAGGGAAATGAAGAGGAACCCTCATTTTTAAATGTATTACGTCGAATATTTGAATAAAAGTTTTGTTTTCCTGAATCGTTTTGTCGTGCACTAATAAGATCATGCGAGCAAACAAATAATTGAGTTAGGAAACCAAAATGACATAAACAAATAAACGAAGGAATGAATATTTAAATGAGCGAAAGGTAATTGTGCGGGCGAGGCGAGCGGCCCGCAACTTATCTCTGCCTTTCATTTTTCGCCGTTTAGCACGTGTTGTCAGTGCTCAATTGCGAGCTTTCCGTGAGTAGTTGTTCGAGAGTGTGCTGCGTATAACTAGGACTTTCACTCGGTATTTGACCGATGCTTTCGTTCACACACATATTTCCCGTAAGATCAGGTGTGGCCCCCCTACTATATTAGGTGGGGACTTACAATTGCTCGGGGCCCAATGGCCATATGAGTTTACCCGAGACTTTCAGCCTAGTTAAAAATGCTTCCCGCGTTTCAGGAAGACTTGACTCGCCCATATTTCGGGGAGGCTCTTTGGATAAGGATCTTATTCGCGCACGCCGCCAACAAGTGGCGACGGGAAGCTCATCCGCACACGTCGCCTGCATGGGCTACGGTCAGCCCCGGACTCCCCGGAGCGATCCCCAGACATCAAGGTCGTGTTGGGATCGCCACCTTCAGGGAATTTTTCCCACCAGGCTTCCGTCTCGGTTCGATAGCTAGGAGTATTGCTTAGAATATCCTTTTGTATTTGATTTGTTTGAATTTTTACATCGAGGGATGCCTCGTTAAAAAACTCCCGTGGCGGAGAAAAAGAGTGCATCTTTATTTTTAGTCATAGCTTTTTGATTGCCTTCTCGTCTTGCTTCCCTCCCAATAGCTGTTTCCTTAATCAAAGTATCACCCCCAGCACTTCGTCGTCGCCGCCCCTATCAACAATCCTGTAGTAGAAAGGGATTTGAGCCTGCTCGCCTTTTGGTTCAGTATAACGGGCTAACTTTACTGGCCTCTTACCCTCATCCGTTAAGTGTTCGCATTTTGATGAAAGGATATTTAATGAAGAAGTTTTCCTCCACTAACTACTATCAAATCCCTTTCAAGACTCAATCGTAGTATAGTATCGGGTTTTTGTCGTCTCCACAGGGATTGTGTTGCTACGTATTAATTTCACTAGCTAAACATTGTTTGAACAGTTTAAACATAATATGTGTTTTATTTAAATTAAGGAAAAACTATAATTAAAGCGAGAAAAGAAGTTTCACAGAGGCAAACAAAGAAGAAAATGTATTTGGAAAATGAGTTCATTGATTTACAACTTATTCTCTACAACAATACTTTTATAAGATGAAATTAACATTTAAGATGCCGATAAGAGCTATTCACCTACTAATTTCTTAGCTAAGTGAATCTACCAATTAAGAACCTAGCCTTAATTCCTTAAGCCCTAGTGATCATAAAAGGAGCATTATAGCACATACCTACTCGATAAGACATTCCCAAGCTCTGTTCCTAACCTAAGAAGTTCATGTCCTAGTGGATAGAATCTCTGACTGTCACTCAAGAAATCCTAATAGTTCCGACTAGATAATCCTATTCTAGAGAGGTGAGTATCCCGACTAGTCACTCGGTTTAGACCTCATTCCCAACTCATGGTATTCATACCTAAGAGTTAATGTCTCCTATTGTCACCTAGAAAACCTTAACCCTACCTAAGACATTTCTTTCTTAAGATGACTGATGCAAGGGTGGTTCCTCTCATAAACTAAATTTACACCAACTTCTCAATTGTCATGCAAATCCTAAAAAACGTCATATTGGCAAAAGACACATGAACGCGCAAAGAGAATTAATAACCTAAGACATAGGAATTTTTCCCCTTTCTATGAACTAAGTCTATATTAACCCATATCAATTTCCCAATCTATTTACGAATTAATATAAACCCTTAAAATTATCAATTAACCAATAGAAGCACTAAGCATAGAGAGAAACGTCAAATAATGGAAACACATACTTATAATTGCATAAAGATGTATTGAATAAGAGTAAAATCAAACTACATCATCCAAAATACTAAAATAGAGTCAAAACATAAAAATAGGTAAAGAGAAAAACAAAACCCAAAATAGAACGGAGCCATGACGTCCGGAGAAGCTGTCACCTTCCTCCATGGCCCTGACACCGGCCCTCAAGGGCCTAGCCTTCCTCTCCACCAAAAAATTGCCTCAAGTCTCCCAAAAGTGTTTATTAGGTTTAGGAGAAGAGAAAAGATGAAAGGATCCCCAAAAACTAGGTTAAAAACTGATTTTATATTGATTTTTCGAAGCTGGTGCGTTTTTGTCTTTTCTGGCGCAGAAAATGATTCTGTGTAGTCAGGTGCACCGTGTTACGGTGCACCCTCACGAGTCTGGACGCTGGATCATTAGACAGCTACGTGGCGCGATCGCAGGCGAGGATGCACGATAAGAAGATGGACGCGCGACACACTGGAATATGACCCTTAAAAGCTGCGAATTTCTTTTTTTTTCATTTTTATTTCTGATTTTCTCTCTCTTCTCATATCTTCTCCTAAAATAACAATAAAGTAAAATAAATAGAAGATAAAAATAAGATAATAACTTAAAATAAAACTTATCTAATCCTAAATAAAACTAAATAAATCCTAATAAATATAAATAGAAGATAAAATTAATTCAAATCCTAATAAAATGTAGAAAAATATTAAATCTTAATAAAAATATTAAAATGCATGAAATAAGTCTTAAGTGTCCTAAAATTACTAAAATATCTTAAATAATATATTAAAATGTATGCAAATAAACTAGGAAAATAACCTTAAATCCCGGGTCATCATACCCCTATACTCAACGGCAGCTTGTCCTCAAGCGTAAACTTAAGGTTGTTTGTCCTCAAGCTCAAGAAAGTAGTTCAAAGTAAGATGCTAGTATACATATTTTCACAAAAGAGTTATAAGATGAGTTCCTCAAAATAGTTCATGCAGAGAATCAAGCTTTAAAAACTGAGTAACCTTTAGTAAGGGCAAGGAAGAATTATAGAAAATACCAAGATGTGGGGTTTCACATTTTATTCCTAATTCCCCAATCCCATATTGAGAATCCACTAATGATGGCCAACAGTCTTATTTTATTAGGAGCACACACATGTTCTTTCCTTTTCAATTTAGCTTTTTCCCAACCCTTCACAGTTATTACCAACTCAGGGCGAAATTCTTTTCTTTTATTTAACAAGGTCAGATTATGATTGGGGGTATGCTCAGTGGTGCAAATACTTCCCATTCCCTTACTCACATCCTTTCACTGTTTTTTTTCATTTTTAGCACTTTAGCTTTACTTTCACATGTGTGCCCCTTTTTTACCTCACAGCCAAAAAGAGTGTAGACTCAATATAAAGATTAAAAGAAAAACTACATATTTTATGCATTATCCCCACTAACCTGGAATCTTAATAACCTTATTGCACTTTCCTAAAACTCACTCAAGTCTCTATCACCTAACTTTCCACATGTTCCCCAAGTTTCACTCACACTCATGCATCAAACACTTTTTTATTATAACTACTAGCATCAAACCCAGAACATATATTAAAAACAACAAGCATTATTCAAGCATAAAAGTGTGAATACCAAGAATCCAAGGCATGTGCATACTAGTGTGTGCAATCTAAATAACTAATGCTAAATGCATGATCATGAAATTAAATGAGAGATGAGTGGTTCAGTAAAACTCCCTGTACTCAGATTAGGTGCAAACTTGAAAGCACCAGGACATGGTCAGTTGGGCCCTCTAACTCAAATTAATTTCTGTGAAATCACTTAGTCCTTGCAAAAACGAGCACACAAATTAAAACACCACAACACAACTCAAATAATTTAATGAGACACTATGACTCAAAATTCTATGCATCAAATCATCAATTCATAACTAATGAACTTAATTATCATTAAATCCACTAGCTGATTCATTCTAAGTCAGGTTCACAGAATTCCAAACCTCATATCATGTTATAGTTGATCAGGCCACAACAAGCATTTAGCACAAGAACAAATCAATTGAATTGACATATAAGAGCATAACAGGAAAACAAATGCATACTATAATAATGCTCTAAACAACACCCGACTAGCTTAACTAATAGAAGCGAAAGCACAATCCCCGGCAACGGCGCCAAAAACTTGATGTGCCAAACTGCAAGTGTACAGTTTCGCCCGGGGTTTTAATTATCGAACACAAGGATTGTGATAGTTTACTTCTAATGTTACCAAATTCTCGTTGTAAGGACGAAAAGCGAAATTAAAAGAGGGTTTAGTTGGTTGATAGAACGAAGTAACAAGAAAACGTGGAAAAGATAATTACTGATTTGAAATCACTTAGAGAAAAGCGCACCAGGGAATTGATTTCGTTTACCCTTGCTATGTTTCTACCCGCTACAATTATATATGAAATTAGTTAAATCTGTTCCTGGTGCTAAGCCTATATGTTTACTTGCTAATCCCTTAGTCAAGCACCCCTTTCTAGTTAATTAGTGATAGCTAATTCCTTAGTACCTGATCCTAATTAACTAGAGATACAATTTCATGTTCAGGCAAACACAAATAAATTGCTACCCTTATCCCTAAGGCGTAGAGACCCTTATTCAATTTCTTCCTAGATCCCTATCATCTACCAATTTCCCAATTGTGCAAACGATAGCATGAAACCCTTTCGCGATTGGATTCAATAGAAATAAAGAAGAAATTCATGAACTAAAATAACCATTCATATGAAGGTGCGAAAAACACTAGAAAGGGGAGGTTTGAATAGAGTTTTTGTATCACGGGTAAATTTTTTGGCTTTTTCAAAACTCAAGGATAAGAAAACTAAGTGCTGAATAATAGAAAGTAAAGCACACAAGTATTTTATCCTGGTTCACTTGAGATAAAAGCTCAAGCTAATCCAGTCCACCTGTGAAGGTGATTTCTTCCTTCTTCTGATGAAGGCAATCCACTAAAATCAATGAGTGTTACAACTGCACTTTGCAACCTGCTAAGTGACTAACAGTACACTGATTTTCTCACTAGTATCCTCTTAAGAAGCTGATCTACCGATCCTCTTAAGACTAGCTAAATACTGAATCAGCCTTGATTCAGTCTTCTCAAGATCCGACCAACCTTGGTCTCTTGATGAACTTTACAATATGATGTAAAAAGTTTCGGGTTTACAATGAGTGCTTCTAACAAGCGAATAGTAAACTCAGATATTTAAGAACAGTGAAGAAATAATGCTGAGAGAATGGTTCGTTTTTGTTGAATATTTTCAGCAAAGTTTCTTAGCCTCTTTCTTCTTTCTTCACCCTTTATATACTCCAGGACTTGTGATGTAGCCGTTGCTAGGGTTTTTTCCGTTGGAGTGGCAATTCTGTAATATCAGACTGCTAGGCTGTACAAGGTAGGTGGCGGACAGACTGAGACTTGTACGACGTTGTACTGTGATAGCGACCTGTCCTTTCACCAGTTGACTTGTGATGAAGGAGCTTCAGATGAATGTTGATGAAGCTTCTGATCATCGTCAGATAGAAGCTTAGAGTCTTCTGACCATGCAACTTCTACTTCTGAACAAGTTCCTCAGAACTTCTGATCGTCAGAGCTAGAATAGCCTGGGTCTTCAGAACCAACTTCTTGCAAGTCTTCAGAACTTGAATCTTCTGCTTCTGGACCGTTCCACTGGAACATCTGGTCTTCAGAACTTCTGACTTGAGTTCTTCAGATCTTCTTGAGAGCTTCCATCTTCAGAGCTTCTGAAGTATTTGCCACTGTTCAGAACGAACATGGTAGGTTAATGAGCTCTCTTTTTAGTAACCCTTGGTTCTTCTTCTTCTGAACGAATAGGCTTGGATCAGATTCAGAACCTGTTTGTCACAACTTAAAAAAACAAACGTTAGGGTACCACAATTGTTCATCATCACAAACCTTAATTGTAATCATCAAAACATAGAGATGCAACCACTGATCAAACCTTGATCTTACAATCTCCCCCTTTTTGATGATGACAAAACAAGTATTTTGATGAACAATTTTTACACAATAAACTGAATACACAAGAGAGAAAAGATCAGAGATTAAACTTATCCTTGTGTAACAGTTTGCTATGCTCTTTCTGAATCTAGGACAACACCTGTTTCTGAGCTAGTGTCTCCCCCTGACTCCCCCTGAATCTATGACTTGATGAATTGGTGAATAGTCTAGATTCGCAGTCTGGTTATGTGATCAGATTTTACGCTTGAATAGATGTATACTCATCAGAAGTGATGGTTCAGAACTTAGCGTATATCACATAATAACGTAGAGTGTTGTCTAGATGTAATTGGAATAAGGCGTCAGAAGCAAGATTAGTTCACGATAAGAACAAAATGTATTCCTTATCTGAGACGCTTGACAATATCTATGTGCTATAAGTATTGATACTTGTTCTCCTCTACTGGTTTTATATAATATAAAAATTTATCAAAACCAATATATGTACTCCCCCTTTTTGTCATAATCAAAAAGAGAGAAAAACAAAAATTAACAATAACAATAACAAGGAAATGATGTAATGAAGATATGTTATTATTTATGAATGGAGAAGAAGTACAACGGATCGAGAGGAAAGAAGAAGACTAAGCCTAGACAAACAGGAAAGCTCGAGAATTCTTCATGGAGAGAAGTTGAAGATGGAGAGGACGAATGTCCTTATCAATTGAGGCTAACTGAGTAGCCAAATCTTCCTTCAAGGCAACATTCTCCTGGACAGCCTCTTGATCTGCTTCATGATTATCTGCCTCATATTCCAGAAGCATGCAAATACCCTGGAGCTGAGCTTCGATGTCCGCCTGGCGATTGGTCAGACGGAGGAGATCATTCAGAACATCTTGAAGGTTCTGAAGACAGTGAGTCTGATGAGAAGTGAGCCAACATGTCAGAAGATGCTCAATCTTCTCAAGAGCTTGAGAGATCTGAGAGGAAGAGAGATTAACACTCCATGGAAAGACTTGGTCAAATACCAAAGTCTTGAGTTCAGAAATTAAGTCGACAGAAGTCATTCTTGAACAAGGGAGAATGAACAAAATGAGAAGGAAGTGAATTGCGTTGTGATGGAGAAGAAGGATTGCGGAGATTATAAGGAGAAAAGGTAACAGAAAATCATGCATAAAACTGATCAAATCATAAAGGCATGTGAGTTACTAAATGGACGGTGCATTGAATCAAATAAGAATAATTAAGCATAGGTAGCATAAAATAAATGCAGTCATAACAATTAAATGTATGCATGATAGAGATGAGGAATTCAAGGCTTGGAGGAGGAGGGAAGGTTGTCCATGAGGTACTTCATGATTGCTTCCATTTTGCCTGAGGACTCTTGAATTTGCTTGCTTTGCTCATTCTGAATACGGCCTTGTTCCTCAACCATCTGAAATAACCTCTGCTGATCATTCTGAATTCTGTCAATTCGGGCAGCAAGAACTTCAACTTCTAGAGCTGGATCAGATGTAGGAACTTCTGGAGCTTGAACATGAGGAGCAACTTCAGCCTCTGATGACATTGCAATATCAACTTGAATTGGCCCTTGTTTCTGAACATCATCAGCATCTGCATCGTCCAGAATGACTATGCCATCTGTGCTTTCTTCTTCTTCTTCTTCTGCCGAGAGCATCACAGCATCTTCTGAGGTACATTCAGAAACAACACATGGTCTTTCAGCCACAGCTCTTCTCAAGGGTTCACAAACCTTGTGCAGCACTCTCTGCCTTTGCTCATAGGCCCTCTCAGATGCATCATGAACTCTTAGTCGTTTTTCCCTGCTAAGTTGCTTCTGAAGTGCATGGCCTTTGCCTTCTGACCATCTCTCAAAGGCAGACCATAGACCATCAACAAGAGAGGCATCAAACTGATTATCAGTTACCTGATACAGCCATTTCAGTCTTCTGGTGGCCTCTTCAGAGAACTGCTGAATGAGTTGAGTAAGATTCTGAGGATGGAAGGAGGTGGCCAGGGTCAGAACAGGCTGAGGAGTTCTGGCAGCATTGGAGCTTGAAGCATTTGATTCATCCATGTGCTCTGAAGGAGTGGAATCAATCTCGTGGTCCTTCTCTACGCCTGAGTGATCTGATTCATCCATGTGCTCAGCTTCAGAGATAGTATCTGGCCTTTGCCTTGAGGTGACAGTCTTCTCAGGTGAAGTGAAACTCAGATCCTGTGAGTTGACTGCTGAGTAATTGGACAAGGATACATAAGAGGTCTCAGCAGCATCTGGAATCCGATCTTCAAAATTGGAAGCAATTTGTTGAAGGGGCTTCACATTGAAGGGCGGCTCAAGGATCTGGACATCATCATCTTCCTTTTCTTTCTCAGTAGGGATCTCACCAGTCTGGGTTATGAGGAAGGTGTGTGGAGTGGATGCAGGCTTGGGAGAGAACTGTTGAACTAAAGTTCTCAGAGTGGCCTCATGTTGAACAATACCTTGAATGAAGGAATTGAAGGGGGGTGTTGGTTCAGTTGGGATGGATGGGGAAGAGGTGTAAATTGGAGTTGAAGGGATGGTTGTGGTAGCTGTTTGGATGGGAGATTAGTTTGAGGTGCAGCTTGTGTTTGAGGTTGTGTTTCAGGGTGAGGTTCAGGTTGAAGAGATTTGGTTTGGTTTGTGGTAGGCAGAGAGGTAGATATAGGCAGAGGTTGCTCAGGTATAACTACTAAAGCGGATTCAGAATTAATGCTTTCAGTAATTACCTTACTGGGGCTTCTGATGGGTGAGGTTCTGGTGAGACTTGCAGTCCTTGCTGGATCAGAGATGCGTTTAGATCTTCTTTCCCTCTGAACTTCTGAAGTTGGTTCAGATGCTTGTTCTGCCGCTGTTTCCTTCTGCTGAAGTGTTCCCCTCAGAGGAAGCTTCCTTCTCTTTACTAGGGGAATAACATCAGAATCAGTGGATTCTTCAGCATCTGAAGCTTCCCTTATACCCTGAATCACATTCTGGATGATCTCATGGTCATCCTGCTCATCTTCCTCTTCCTCGAGAATAATTTTGCGTCTCTTAGCCAGAGGCATGTCTTCATCTTCAGTCTCCTCACTTGAGGAGTCTTCCCATGTGTCTTCTGAGCTTTCAGAATCAGACATTTGTTGTTGTTGAGCTGAGGTTCTCTTCAGAGGCCTTTCAAAAGATGGTTCCCTGATGATCACAGTCTTGGAAGCAGCCTTCTTCTTTGCAGGTTCCTCTATCAGAATCCCTTTGCCCTTAGGATCTGAGGGCTTGCTGCTTGTTGCTCTCTTGGATTTCCTGGTAGTCAGCTTAGGAGGACTTTCAGGAAGAGTGTTAACAAATTCTGTAAGGGTGATAGGATCTCCTTGTCTTCTGAGCATCCTTACATATTCCAGAATGCATGCTGGATTGTCCTTCTTGGACCAAATGGGAAAGTCATCAATGGGGTAATTTCTCCGACGAACTTCATCATAGGTGTCTTCTTTGGGAGCAACTTTAATCTTCTCAATGATCTGCATTTTCTTCAACTTTGTGCCATTGAGAGCATCACCAACTGTCATGGCCAGATCTTCGTGAAGTCCAAGATCTGATAGAGTCTTGACAAGCTTATTTTGGACGAAGATGTCTGACAGCAGCCTTCCATACGGAATGTAAGAGATGAATCTTTTGTTCTCAACACCAGTTGTGGTCCTTGATTTCTCAACACACTCCTTCAGATAATTGAAAAGTAGGAATGGCAGACATATAAGCTCACCAGTTGAAATGTAGTACATGATTACCTTCTGAGTTGCATTCAGGTAATCAGTTCCTCCAGTTCTGGGGTGAATACAGTGCATGAAGATCTTTTGCCAAATCTTCATCTCAGACTTCAAGTCCTTAATGTTGTACTTGGTTTTCTCGTAAGACCAGTTATCATAGAGCGCCTTGTTGACCACGGTCCTCATTCCAACAACATTTGCTTCAACATTCTTGATCCTTTTTCCCTGCTGAAACTCCATACCCAGCAGTTTTGCTATAGATTCTTCAGAGATCACATTTTTCTTGTCCAGTACATGGGAGACGACGTAGTAGTCGTTGCAAACTGCATTCTTCCAGAACTCGACAACCAATTTGTGATAGATTGGACCAACGAGCCTGTTGAAGTACCCAGACCATCCTTGCAACTCGACTTGGTTCCTAATATCAAACCCTTGTTGAGCAAGATTATCAAAATCAACTCTTGCTTCGCAGCACACACTCAGTTCTTCCACTTTCTTTGCACAGGTGACTACATTTGGTGCATTCAGAATCTTCTGTGCTTCCTCGAATCTTTGCTTCTCTTGATCTTTGGCAGTTTGTGTGGTAGAAGCAGAAACATTCGCCTTAGGTTTCCTTGATTTGCCCATGATTCTTAGAGATGGAGGTTTAGGGTTCAGAGAGAGGAGGAAATGTTGGAGGAAGGAATATGAATGAATGCAATGCACACGGATAGTTTCAAAACCGTAAGTGTAAGTGAGTGGGAGATCGTGTGTGACAGTGCATATAGTGGGTTTAATGGTAACCGTTGACAGTTTTTCTAAGAAATTAAAGGCAAAATCAACGGTTATAAAATATATAGTCTGAAAATAGCATAGTAGAGGAGAGTAGACATCATCATTATAGCAGATATACCACGCAACTCAAGGAACTATGTCACAAATGAAGTGACACGTGTATTGTTGTCTACCACAGAAGTTTAACCAGTGGGTTAAGTGCTTCTGATCGAGTAACTTCTGAAAGGGATAACATCTGATGACTTCAGAGGTACCATGGTCAGAAGTTCTGAAGAAAACCTTACTCTGGACAAAAATCCATGTTCAGGTTTTCAAGAATAAATAAAAACCTATCTTCTGCCAAGGGCTTAGTGAAGATATATGCCCACTGATGGTCAGTATCAACATACTCTAATGATAGAGTGCCCTTCTGAACATGATCACGAATATAATGATACTTTACCTCTATATGCTTTGCTCTTGAATGTAGAATAGGATTCTTACTGAGTGAAATAGCAGCTGTGTTGTCACAGTAGATAGGAACCTTCTTCATAGGCAATCCATAGTCCTCTAGATGGTTCTTCATCCATATGGTTTGTGTACAGCAAGTGGCAGCTGAGACATACTCTGCTTCAGCAGTTGATAGAGCAATTGTGTTCTGTCTTTTGCTTGACCAAGATACAAGATTTGATCCAAGGAAATGACAGCTTCCAGAGGTGCTTTTCCTTTCCACTCTATCTCCAGCAAAGTCAGCATCACAAAAACCTGAAAGTGTATACTCTGATGTTTTTCTATACATCAAGCCAAGGTTAGTAGTTCCTTTCAGATATTTGAGGATCCTCTTAACAGCAGTTAAGTGAGTCTCTCTAGGATCTGATTGGAACCTAGCACAGAGATGCACACTAAACAATATATCAGGTCTAGATGCAGTTAAGTAAAGAAGAGAGCCTATCATTCCACGATAGAGCTTCTGACAAACCTTAGAGGAAACTTCCTCTTTCTCAAGAATGCATGTTGGATGCATTGGAGTCTTTGAGATGTTGCAGTCGCTCATGTTGAACTTCTTCAGAAGTTCCAGGGTGTACTTCTTCTTATGGATATAGGTGACTCCTGGTCGTTGATCTATTTGAATTCCCAGGAAGTATTTAAGTTCTCCCATCATGCTCATTTCAAATTCAGCCTGCATTAACTTAGAAAATTCCTTGCACAAGGAGGGATTAGCAGAACCAAAAATGATATCATCAACATAAATCTGAACTATAAGAATGTCATTCTTATAGGTTCTGCAGAAAAGAGTATTGTCACCTTTACCCAGTGTTATGAAAACCGGACCGGACCGGCCGGTTCAACCGGGAACCGGGCACAGTACCGGTCCGGAACACTGTAAAAACCGGCTACACAGTGGACCGGAGTTGAACCGGAAAAGCCGGAACTGGACCGGCCAAACCGGTCAAAACCGTGGGTTACCCGATTTTTTCCGGTTTAGTATAACCAAGCCAAAAGCCCAAAACGACAGCATTTTGGGGGGAAAAAAATCCAGAACCAAATTCCATAGGGACAACGAGAAAGATTGAAAGAGGGAACAACGTAATCTGCAACAGAAACCCTTGCCTTGAGCGCCGGCTTCCACCCTCCCTGCGACGGCCGTTTCCGGCGACCGTGGTGGCATCTGCGGTGGCGTTTTCCAGTGAGTAGCAAGCACAACAAGCGGATCGAACAGAAGAAGTGAAATACAGAGGATCTGGTGCGTTCTAATTTCAAAGGGACAGATCGACATCGTTTTAGAAGCCAAGTACAATTTGGAGTTGCGTTCTTTGATTTTCTCTTCAAAAACAGAGGAATTGCAGAGAAAAGTTATTAGAAAATCAAGTTTTACATCCTCTGTTTTAGAAGCCAAGTGTGGTGGCGGGCCATGTACTGTATTAGGATGGGTATTGGAGTCATGCAAGTCAAGTTACATGTATGCTATATTGGATATCAATGGGAGGGATCAAATTGCTGATGCAATTATTTGGTGGCAAACACACTAGCTGGTACCGTAGGCTTGGAGGAGTGAGTATGTTAGGCGTTGCGGGTAATTAGAATGGCAGAGAGCTTGTAGGTTGTTTTTTTATGATGGGTTGTTTTTTGCTGTGTTGTTCTCATGTAGTTTGGGCTTGATCAAAAAAATTCAATGAAGAAAGGATCGTTTTAACAAAAGATCATTTTTTGTTTAAAACAATTACCACTCTTGGTATTTTCTATTTGGTATTTAGTAGTCACAAAGATGTCATATATTGTCTATATTTTTTATATGTATATAAATTATATTATTTAAGTTAATAGGGTTCGACCTCGGTTCAACCTCGGTTCAACCTTTAAACCTTAAATCGGTGCCTCGGCCGGTTCGATGACCGGTCCGGTTTTCAGAACATTGCCTTTACCCCTTACAAACTCATTCTGTAGAAGAAAGGAGCTGAGCCTTTCATACCACGCTCTAGGAGCTTGCTTCAATCCATAGAGTGACTTCTTGAGCTTGTAGACATGCTCTGGGTGTTTGTCATCTTCAAAGCTAGGAGGTTGCTTGACATACACTTCTTCTGAAATGTAGCCATTGAGGAAGACACTTTTGACATCCATCTGATGGAGAATGATGTTGTGATTTACTGAGAAGGAAATCAGTAGCCTTATAGCTTCAAGCCTTGCTACAGGAGCAAAGGTCTCAGTGTAATCAATTCCCTCTTGTTGACTGTAGCCTTGAGCTACCAGTCTTGCCTTGTTTCTTGTTACTTCTCCTTTTTCATTCAGCTTGTTTCTGAATACCCACTTGGTTCCTATGACATGGAAACCTTTGGGTTTGAGCATTAAGGTCCATACATCATTCTTGGTGAACTGATCTAGCTCTTCTTGCATTGCTTGAATCCAACTTTTGTCTTCAAGAGCTTCATCAACTGATTTCGGCTCAATGAGAGACACAAGTCCCTTCAGACTCAGAAGAGTCTCTTCTGAAGGTTTGAGCATAGACCTGGTTCTGACGGGAGCATCTTTGTTGCCAATGATCAGTTCTTCTGGATGAGAAGCAACTATTCTTTTCTTCTTCTGAAGTGGATCAGAAGTTGTTGGAAAATCTTCAGATGCTTCTGCCTCTGGAGCAACATCCTCTGGGCTTTTCATTGGTTGATTTGCTTCTGAACAGTCAATGCTTAAATCTGCAAATCTTTCAAACAGCTTTGACTTTTCTGAGCCAAGCTTATCATCAAATCTAATATGGATGGATTCCTCAACAGTTTGATGAATAATATTATAAATTCTAAAACCTTTAGATCTTTCAGAATAACCAAGAAAATAACATTTTAAAGCTTTGGAATCGAATTTACCCAATTGCTCCTTAGTGTTGAGCATGAAGCAAGTACTTCCGAATGGATGGAAGTAAGAGATGTCAGGTTGTCTTCCTTTGCATAGCTCATAAGGAGTTTTCTCCAGAATTGGTCTAATGGAGATTCTGTTCTGAATGTAGCATGCAGTGTTGACTGCTTCTGCCCAGAAGTGCTTGGCCATACTTGATTCTTGCATCATGGTGCGAGCCATCTCCTAAAGAGTTCTATTCTTTCTTTCAACTACTCCATTTTGTTGAGGAGTGCGAGGACAAGAGAAGTTATGAGAGATTCCTTGAGAGTTAAATAATTCTTCAAAAGCTTTGTTCTCAAATTCTCCACCATGGTCACTTCTGACAGTAATCACGGAAGATTGAAACTCCTTCTGAACTTGGGTAATGAAGTTGGTAAACACAGTATGTGTTTCATCTTTGTGCCTTAGGAACTTTACCCATGTCCACCTGCTATAATCATCTACAATGACTAACCCATACTTCTTTCCTCCAATGGATTCAGTTTTCACTGGTCCAAAGAGATCAATGTGAAGTAGCTCAAGGGGCCTTGTTGTAGATACTACATTCTTTGCTTTAAAAGGCTTCTTGGTGAATTTACCCTTCTGACAAGCTTCACATAGAGCCTCTGATGAATACTTCAGACGAGGCAATCCTCTGACGAGATTTAGCTTGCTAAGATGAGAGATTTTCCTGAGACTTGCATGTCCTAGACGTCTGTGCCAGATCCATTGCTCATCATTAACTGACATGAGACACTTAACCTTCTGAGATAGCAGTTCAGAAGATCTGATTTTGTAAATATCGTTTTTCCTCTTCCCAGAAAACAGAACAGATCCATCTGTTTGACTAACAGCTTTGCATCCGGTTTGATTGAAGATCACATCGTAACCTTTGTCAGCAATTTGGCTTATGGAGAGCAAGTTGTGAAATAATCCTTCCACCAGAAGTACATCATTGATAACTGGAATTTTTCCATCTCCTATGGAACCTTTTCCAATAATTTTTCCCTTCTGGTTTCCTCCAAAGCCAACGTCTCCTCCTGACTTAAGCGGTGTCAGTTCTTGGAATATAGACCTTGTACCCGTCATGTGTCGCGAGCATCCACTGTCTAGGTACCATGACAGGTGTCTTAACTGAGCTGCATAAGACGTCTCATCATCATTTTCAGAGTCTGAATCATCTTCTGAAGCTTCAGCACCTCTGCTGGTGGTAGCCATTAGAGCCTCCACAGCTTCATCTTCTTCTGACTCAGCTTCTTCAGAATCAGTTGCATCAAAGGTTATGAGGGCTTTCTTTTTGAAGACTTTTCTTGGTCTCTTGTCCTTCTTAAGCTTGGGACAGTCACTCTTGTAGTGCCCAGATTCCTTGCACTCGAATCAAGTGACTTCCTTTCCAGATGATTTCTTCTGACCAGATGAAGATTCATATCTTCCTGAACTTTTCTTTGGTCCTTTGCCTTTGCTATGTCTGTTCTTCCAGAGTTTTCTTAACCTCTTTGTGAAAAGAGATAGCTCTTCATCATCAGACGCGTCTGATAGCTCTTCAGATGAATTTTCCTCTTCTGCCTGATAGGCTTTTGCTTTGTCAGACTTTGACTTAAGAGCAATGGACTTGTCTTTCTTCTGAGGCTTGTCTCCTTTGAGTTCAATCTCATGGCTTCTGAGATGAATCACGAGCTCTTCTAACTTCAAAGAGTTCAAGTTTCTGGAGAGTTTCAGGGCAGTGACAAAAGTTCTCCACTCTTTAGGCAAACTTCTGATAATCTTCTTGACATGATCACCAGTAGAGTAGCCCTTGTTTAGCACTCTGATTCCAGCAATCAGAGTTTGAAACCTTGAGTACATTTCCTCAATGGTTTCACCAGATTCCATCTTAAACTGCTCATATTGTTGTATGAGAGCAAGAGCCTTGGTTTCCTTGACCTCTTCATTTCCTTCATGCGTCATGACCAAGGAGTCAAAGATGGATTTAGCAGTTTCTTTGTCAGAGATCTTCTCATACTCAATATATGATATTGAGCTGAATAGCATGGACTTTGCCTTGTGATGATCCTTGAAACGCTTCTTCTGAGCGTCAGTCATTTCAGAACGAGGGATCTTCACTCCTGAAGAATCTACTGGATCAGTATAGCCTTCAATGACCATATCCCAGAGATCTGGGTCAGTGCCAAGGAAATAACATTCTATTCTATCTTTCCAGTACTCAAACTTTTCACCATCAAAGATTGGTGCTCTGAGTTGATTGTTGTTGTTGTTGTTGTCAGCGGAAGTATTGGCTTGGGCCATTGCTTGTTTTTCACACAAGGTTCTGGATCACTGAACACTGTTAGGTGTTAAAATCAGAACCGGAGCTCTGATGCCAATTGAAGGTGCGAAAAACACTAGAAAGGGGGGGGGGGGGTTTGAATAGAGTTTTTGTATCACGGGTAAATTTTTTGGCTTTTTCAAAACTCAAGGATAAGAAAACTAAGTGCTGAATAATAGAAAGTAAAGCACACGAGTATTTTATCCTGGTTCACTTGAGATAAAAGCTCAAGCTAATCCAGTCCACCTGTGAAGGTGATTTCTTCCTTCTTCTGATGAAGGCAATCCACTAAAATTAATGAGTGTTACAACTGCACTTTGCAACCTGCTAAGTGACTAACAGTACACTGATTTTCTCACTAGTATCCTCTTAAGAAGCTGATCTACCGATCCTCTTAAGACTAGCTAAATACTGAATCAGCCTTGATTCAGTCTTCTCAAGATCCGACCAACCTTGGTCTCTTGATGAACTTTACAATATGATGTAAAAAGTTTCGGGTTTACAATGAGTGCTTCTAACAAGCGAATAGTAAACTCAGATGTTTAAGAACAGTGAATAAGTAATGCTGAGAGAATGGTTCGTTTTTGTTGAATATTTTCAGCAAAGTTTCTTAGCCTCTTTCTTCTTTCTTCACCCTTTATATACTCCAGGACTTGTGATGTAGCCGTTGCTAGGGTTTTTTCCGTTGGAGTGGCAATTCTGTAATATCAGACTGCTAGGCTGTACAAGGTAGGTGGCGGACAGACTGAGACTTGTACGACGTTGTACTGTAATAGCGACCTGTCCTTTCACCAGTTGACTTGTGATGAAGGAGCTTTAGATGAATGTTGATGAAGCTTCTGATCATCGTCAGATAGAAGCTTGGAGTCTTCTGACCATGCAACTTCTGCTTCTGTACAAGTTCCTCAGAACTTCTGATCGTCAGAGCTAGAATAGCCTGGGTCTTCAGAACCAACTTCTTGCAAGTCTTCAGAACTTGAATCTTCTGCTTCTGGACCGTTCCACTGGAACATCTGGTCTTCAGAACTTCTGACTTGAGTTCTTCAGATCTTCTTGAGAGCTTCCATCTTCAGAGCTTCTGAAGTATTTGCCACTGTTCAGAACGAACATGGTAGGTTAATGAGCTCTCTTTTTAGTAACCCTTGGTTCTTCTTCTTCTGAACGAATAGGCTTGGATCAGATTCAGAACCTGTTTGTCACAACTTAAAAAAACAAACGTTAGGGTACCACAATTGTTCATCATCACAAACCTTAATTGTAATCATCAAAACATAGAGATGCAACCACTGATCAAACCTTGATCTTACATCATATATAACTGAAACGTATCAAAACATAGTTTAGAGAAAACTACACCATATCCCCAGTACAAGAGAGGATTAGTTCCTCATAGTCATAGGAAACAATTCAAGAAAAAGGTAGCAAAACATCAAAAATCAATAGAAACCTGTAAAGGATCCTAAAGAACTCAGAGCTCTGCCTCCAAAGGTCTCTCTAAATGTTTCCACGTCAAAAAGATGATCAAAATTAGGTTAAAACTGTGTTTTTATAACCTTCCAGCCGAGCTTGGCGCAATTGCGCCATAAAACACTGAAAATAGCATGGAAATTCGGGCAGAACTGGAAAAGCACGGAAATTGCGCGAAACAGTGAAGGATTGGCGCGAGTTTTCGTGCAAAAAATTCCAGCAACCATGAAGCTCAAGCATTTGCGCGAGAAACAAGCTGAATTTGCACGAATCTGATGCCAAAATCTCCAGCCACTCCATATCTTAATCTTCTCTTGATTTCCTTCAAATCTTCCTCTAAAACAAAGTAAATAAAAACCGATTAGAAATAATTATAAGATAACAATCTCAATTAAACTTATCTTATCCTAGAATAGAATCATTTAAATCCTAACAAAAACTAGAAAGATATCATAAAAACTAATAAAACTAATTAAAATAACCAAATACTAAAATAATGCAAATACCCAACTAAAACTAATGAAATCACTCAAATAGAATCAACAAAACATGCAAATTACCACACTAAAGACACATAGAACCTAGGGTTATCAACACCCCTATACTCAACGACAGCTTGTCCTCAAGCGTAAACTTAAGGTTGCTTGTCCTCAAGCACAGAACAAAATAACTCCAAGAGAAATGCCAAAACACGTAACAAACAGATACACATGCTCCACAAAGATAATTAGTTCATGAACATACTGAATCAAAAGATAAGAAACCTGAATCAGAGAGGATGAAAACACTAAGGTAGTGTTGTGCAGAATTCACATCAAACACTCACCCACGCAAGTATGCGTCATCAATCATTTAGTGCATCTGACAAAACAAGTACTATGTCTCGGTTCTGATAATCAATCACATTAAATCAGACAATGTAATGCTATGCACCAAGTAGGAGATTCATAAGGGTTGCAATGAGGCTAAGGTGTAACGTCAGGTAGGATAAGAAAGGAACGCACAAGGCTACACACTCAAAAAAAACAAAACAGTTAGATGATCTATTTCATTGATAACTTAGAGCATTATTTCCAAAGTACTTAATGTTCTTCTCTGCCCTCTCCTTGTACTCATTTTCGTTCTTTTTCTTCTTTCTTGTTTTTTTTTCTTTGTTGTTTCTCTTTTTTTTTTCTTTTTATCTTTCAACAACTTGAGTACATTTTCACTTGCAAGAGGAGAGAAAAAAAGGAACCTTTTCACACATATGTTATGCTTTGCTCTTTTCATGGCTAAGATCACTTAACAGTTTGCAAAGATGTTTCAGTTTGGGACCAAGAAAATATCACAATCAAGCTCAACTTGGGCAACTAAGGATTAATTGAAACAATATCTGAAAGCCAGAAAAATGCCTAAGAATCTCATACCAGTCACAAGCACACCACTATCACCTTAACATGCATTTCATAGCAGAACCAAACAAGTTCAGGTAAGTCAGGAATAAAGAGAACACTCGACGCTCAGCAAAAACAAGGGGTAAAATAATGAACCCCCAATGAATTCAGTTCAGCACCACCCAGTGATTCATCACTCAAACCCAGAATTCACTCATCTCTCTCAATAATATGTCATGTCCCAATAATTTCACAGAGCAAGAATATCGAAAACTTTTGAAAATTAGGCATTTAGCTAGAGTTATAATCACTTGAGACGTTAAACATATGAGAGATAATAACCAGAGTTCCAACTTCACACAAACAAGATAAACTAAAATAGAAACTACATGTCAGATGCAGACTCAATTAACACACTAGACTATCATGCAAGACTCCAACTAAGAAAAGTGAAACTCAAAAACTAATACTAAGAATAAAATAAAAGAAAAGGTTTAGAACTCCCTCAATCTGATCCATTCAGATCATCATCATCAGTGTCTGCTCCCGCTACATCCGTGTGAGGCGGCGTGAGTGAGAGGGCATAACAAAAGGAGGGTTAAATAAAAACAGTATAACTGATTCATCTCTAATTTAAATTATCTCTTAGTAAAGTAAATCAGATTTGTACTGTTTTTAAAAGATACAACCAACTTTTCAAAACATTCAGATATATTCTCAAAGATTTCTTTTGTTTTGAATTAACTGTTGGCGTAATTGCGCCACAAAACTCTAGAATTTGCATTAATTTGGTGCAAAAAATACCAGAATATAATACTTTGGTGCAAATGCACCGTGGGCACAGGGTACTGCACGAATTCAGTGCAGAAATTGATTTTTTTTATTTTTTTTTCGTTTTTTTTTTATTTTTTTTTTCCAACTAATGATACTTGTAATATACTATACTAAAATAAAATAACATAAATGCCAATAAAATAAAATAAAACTTACTCTACTATGCTACTTTTGCTTGGGTTGTCTCCCAAGAAGCACAATGTTATAGTCCTTGTTAGACTCTTGTTCCGCATGTCTACGTTCGAGAAGCTAAGCCCAAGGTGGTCTTTCCTCTAACTATTTCACCCCCATGATATAACTTAAGTCTTTGACCATTCACGGTGAAAGCTCGTTTTGAACTTGGCTCTTCAATTTCAACAGCTCCATGAGGGAATACTTCCTTTACAATGAAAGGTCCTGACCAACGAGACTTTAATTTTCCCGGAAATAATCTTAACCTTGAGTTATAAAGTAAAACTTGTTGACCAGGGACAAACTCTCTTCTCACAATTTTACTATCATGCCACTTCTTAGTCCTTTCCTTATAAATGCGAGAACTCTCATAGGCTTGAAGCCTAAATTCATCTAACTCATTTAATTGCAAGAGTCTCTTACCACTAGCATCTTTTAAATCAAAATTCAGACATTTTGTCGCCCAATAAGCCTTATGTACAAGTTCTACTGGCAAGTGACATGACTTCCCATAAACTAGTTGAAATGGAGAAGTTCCAATAGGAGTTTTGAACGCAGTTCGGTACGCCCATAAAGTGTCGTCTAATTTCTTAGACCAGTCTTTACGGGACGAACTAACCACCTTTTCTAAAATCCTTTTGAGCTCCCTATTTGAAACTTCAACCTGACCACTAGTTTGTGGGTGATAGGGGGTAGCAACCTTGTGCTTGACACCATATTTTTCTAAAAGGGATTCAAATGCTTTGTTACAAAAATGTGCCCCCCCGTCACTAATGATAGCCCTTGGAACTCCAAATCTAGTGAAAATATTTTTCTTTAGAAATGCCACTACAACCTTGGCATCATTTGTTGAGAGGGCGGAAGCTTCAACCCACTTAGAAACATAGTCTACAGCCACAAGAATGTACTGACATCCATAGGAAGCTGGGAATGGTCCCATGAAATCGATACCCCACACGTCAAAAAGTTCAACTTCTAAAATATTTTTCAGGGGCATCTCATTCTTCCTAGAGATGTTTCCAGTTCTTTGGCACCTATCACACCTCTCAACAAATTGCCTACTATCTTTGAATAGTGAAGGCCAATAAAAACCACTTTGGAGGACCTTTGCTGCCGTCCTCTCTCCACTAAAATGTCCCCCATACTCAGAGCCATGGCAATGCCACAAAATATTTTCAAATTCCTCCTCAGGGACACACTTCCTTATCACTCCATCAGCACACCACCTAAACAAAAAAGGTTCCTCCCACAGATAAAATTTAACATCATGCAAAAACTTCTTCTTTTGTTGCCATGTAAAATCAGGTGGCAACACACTAGCAGCTCTATAATTAGCAAAATTAGTGTACCAAGGTAAAGAAGAAGAGTTAAGGGAAAAAAGTTTCTCATCTGGGAATTCCTCAGAAATAGGAATTAAGTTGGAATCTCCGCCTTCAATTCTTGACAAGTGGTCAGCAACACCATTGTCCTTCCCTTTCTTATCTTTGATCTCCAGATCAAACTCTTGCAGAAGTAAGATCCACCTTATCAACCTGGGTTTAGAGTCCTGCTTAGACAGTAAATGCTTCAAGGCAGAGTGGTCAGTATGAACAATAACTTTAGAGCCCACCACATATGACCTAAACTTTTCACATGCAAAAATAATAGCAAGTAATTCTTTTTCAGTGGTTGTATAATTCCTTTGTGCTTCATTTAAAACCTTACTAGCAAAATAGATCGCATGCAACACTTTTTCTTTCTTTTGACACAACACAGCTCCTACAGCTATATCACTCGCATCACACATTATTTCAAACGGTAAAGACCAATCAGGTGCAACTATCACAGGAGCAGTTACAAGTCTTTTTTTAATCAAATTAAAAGCACTAACACAATGTTCATCAAATATGAATGGAGCATCTTTCTCAAGTAGATTTGTCATGGGTTTAGCAATTTTTGAAAAATCTTTAATGAAACGTCTATAGAAACCGGCATGACCTAGAAAACTTCTAACACCTTTTATATTAGAAGGGGGAGGGAGTTTATCAATTACTTCAATTTTCGCTCTATCCACTTCTAACCCCTTTTCAGAGACACGATGGCCAAGAACAATTCCATCACTAACCATAAAATGACATTTTTCCCAATTCAAAATAAATTAGTTTCTTGGCATCGTTTCAATACAAGAGTAAGGTTATGCAAGCATGCATCAAAAGTAGGACCAAACACAGAAAAATCATCCATAAATATTTCAATGCAGTGTTCAATAAGATCAGAGAAAATAGCAAACATACATCGTTGAAAAGTTGCAGGAGCATTACAAAGCCCAAAAGGCATTCTCCTATAAGCAAACACCCCGTAGGGACAAGTAAAAGCAGTCTTCTCTTGGTCTTCAGGTGCAACAACAATTTGATTATATCCAGAATAACCATCTAGAAAGCAATAATATTTATGTCCAGCTAACTTTTCAAGCATTTGATCAATAAAGGGGAGGGGGAAGTGATCTTTCCGGGTAGCTGAGTTAAGCCGCCGGTAGTCTATGCAAACTCTCCATCCCGTGACTTGTCTAGTTGGGATCAATTCGTTGTTCTCGTTCTGAACAACAGTGATTCCTCCTTTCTTAGGAACCACTTGAACTGGACTAACCCATTCACTATCAGAAATCGGGTATATGATACCCGCATCAAGTAATTTTATTACCTCTTTTCTCACCACCTCTTTCATTGTTGGATTAAGTCTCCTTTGAGGTTGGACTACAGGCTTATATTCATTTTCCATTAAAATTTTATGCATGCAAATCGTGGGGCTTATTCCCTTAATATCATCAATAGTCCAACCCAAAGCTGACTTGTGCTCTCTCAGAACACGCAACAACTTCTCTTCTTCAAGAAGGGAAAGAGACTTGTTAATAATAACAGGTTTAGATTCACCCTCCTCAAGATAGACATACTTGAGAGTAGAGGGTAATTGTTTCAATTCAGCCTTATCTTTCTTTTCAGAACTTTCCTCATCTCTACGGAGTTCCTCTATCAAATTCCTCCTAGGGTGGTATTGGTTGAGGGAATCTAGTTGTCCTATGGCAGCACTCACCTCTTCTTCCTCAAAATCTAGATCATCTAACTCTATTCCTTCCATGATCACAGCCTCGTAAGGATCCTTCATAGAGATTCTCATAAATTCCTTACACACAAACTCATCCACTACCTCGACTCTAAACACATCTTCTTCCTTGTTTGGGTGTTTCATATTCTTCCACACAGAAAATGTCACTCTCTCATCAGCTACTCTAAGGTCCATGGTTCCCAATTCTACATCTATTAATGCCCTCCCAGTAGCTAGGAATGGTCTACCTAAAATGAGAGGGACCCTAGTGTCTTCTTCCATATCTAACACCACAAAGTCTACAGGGAAAACAAATTTATCAACTCGCACTAACACATCCTCCACTATTCCATAGGGTGTCTTAAGTGACCTATCAGCTAACTGGAGAGAGATCATAGTAGGGGTGACTTCTCCTATATCTAACCGTTCAAACATGGTCAAAGGCATCAAATTAATGCTAGCACCTAGATCACACAAAGCTCTTCCTACAGTTAGACCTTCTATGTCAACAGATATTGTGAAGCTACCAGGATCTTTTAGTTTAGGAGGGAGCTTCTTCTGCAGAATAGCACTGCATTCCTCAGTTAACATTATAGTTTCACTCTCCTCACTTAACTTCCTTCTCCTTGACAAAATATCTTTCATAAACTTAGCATAAGTGGGCATTTGCTCCAATGCTTCAGAAAAAGGAATGTTAATTTGAAGCTTCTTAAAAACTTCTAAAAATTTTGAAAACTGTTTTTCCAAATTCTTTTTTACTAAAGCATTGGGAAAAGGAATTTTGCCACAACAAGCAGGACTTTTCTTTTCTTTATTCTCACTTACTATCATATTTTCACTCTGATCTTTTTC
Source organism: Lotus japonicus (assembly GCF_012489685.1). Lineage (NCBI taxonomy): Eukaryota > Viridiplantae > Streptophyta > Magnoliopsida > Fabales > Fabaceae > Lotus > Lotus japonicus. The sequence continues at coordinate 72,719,843 of NC_080041.1, forward strand.
CTTACTTATTGCTTCAGATTCACTTTTATTACCAGCCTCACTGTTATTCTTTTCACTATCTTTTTTCTTTTCAATTTCATGCATAACTTTTCCACTTCTTAGAGTAACAGCAGAAATATTCTCCCTAGGATTAGGCACAGTGTTACTAGGAAACATACCTCGAGGTCTCTCAGATAATTGTTTGGAAATTTGACCGACCTGATTCTCCAAATTTTTGATCGAAGCCTCCTGATTCTTAAAGTTATTTCTGGACTCATTGATGAAGCTATCTGTGGACACCTGAAGCTTGCTAGTAGCTTGTGTCAGTTCTCCCACAATCTCTTCCAGGCTCTTCTTTCCACTTCCTTGCTCTTGAGAGGACGGAGGTTTTTGATCTTGACTATAACCCCTTTGATTAGAGTACTGCCTCGAATTTCCAGACTTGTCTTGATCTCTCCATGAGAAGTTAGGGTGATTCCTCCAACCCGGATTGTAGGTATTTGAGTAAGGGTTGTTTTGAGGATTACCCATTGCCTTCACTTCCTCATCAAATTCAGCATCTTCAACACTTGGTTTCCGACCGTCCAAATGTTGTACTATGGCATCCATCTTTTGTGACAACTTCCTGTTGGAGGCGAGAACATCATCATTTGTTCCAACTTCATGCACACTTTCCCGGTTCTCTCTATCATAGTCTGACTGTGAAGATCTAGTGGCCAAATTGTCGATGATCTCAAGATCTCTGTGTGCAGGCAATGAATCAAATGCACTATTAGCTGCTGCATCCAACATACCTCTCGCGTACTCACGCAATGATGAGTAGAATTTGTCAACTTGTTCACCAGCAGAAATATTATGACCTGGGCACTTTCTCAGAAGTTCTTGGAAACGCTCCCAAGCCTCATACAAATTTTCAGATTTGCTTTGTCTAAATGCATAAATTTCTTGCTTCGCCTTTCTGATGCGTGTGGATGGAAAGAATTTGGCGATAAATTTTTCCGCCAAGTCCTCCCATGTTCGAATGCTGTTAGGGGGTTGTGACCTCAACCAATCTTCTGCAGCATCCTTCAAAGTGTAGTGAAAAATAATCATTCGGACTGTATCCAAGCTGACTTCACGCCTTTTTAGAGACTCACAATGTCTGGTGAATCTGTCCATGTGAGCATGCGGATCCTCAGTAGCTTTACCTCCAAACTGATGTTGGCTCACCAACTGAATATAATGATGTGGAATCTGAAAGTTGTCTGGTAGGTCTGCTGGAAGGACAACGCTGCCCTCATATGTGTAGTTCATACGAGGGGCAGTGATTTCCCTCAATGTTCTCTGAGCCTCACGTTCAGCTTCTTCTTCTTTCTGGCGAAGGATCCGAGCTTCAACCTCAGCTTCCACTCTCGCTTCAAACTCAGCTCGATTTCTTGCTTCATCTTGTGCTTCTGCCATTGCAGCGGTTGCTTTGGCTTGACTCTTCTTCTTCCTTTGCCGTGCACGATTGGATCGACAAGTTCTTTCAATTTCTTGATCAAACAACAAAGATTCAGGACTGACTGTACCTCGCATGCACTAACAAACAGAAGTTAGTAATACCCGCACAAGAGAGTTAAAGTAAAAATCCTAACAAATAGATTCAGAAAAATTAGAAAATAAACTAAACACAATCCCCGGCAACGGCACCATTTTGATGAAAGGATATTTAATGAAGAAGTTTTCCTCCACTAACTACTATCAAATCCCTTTCAAGACTCAATCGTAGTATAGTATCGGGTTTTTGTCGTCTCCACAGGGATTGTGTTGCTACGTATTAATTTCACTAGCTAAACATTGTTTGAACAGTTTAAACATAATATGTGTTTTATTTAAATTTAGGAAAAACTATAATTAAAGCGAGAAAAGAAGTTTCACAGAGGCAAACAAAGAAGAAAATGTATTTGGAAAATGAGTTCATTGATTTACAACTTATTCTCTACCACAATACTTTTATAAGATGAAATTAACATTTAAGATGCCGATAAGAGCTATTCACCTACTAATTTCTTAGCTAAGTGAATCTACCAATTAAGAACCTAGCCTTAATTCCTTAAGCCCTAGTGATCATAAAAGGAGCATTATAGCACATACCTACTCGATAAGACATTCTCAAGCTCTGTTCCTAACCTAAGAAGTTCATGTCCTAGTGGATAGAATCTCTGACTGTCACTCAAGAAATCCTAATAGTTCCGACTAGATAATCCTATTCTAGAGAGGTGAGTATCCCGACTAGTCACTCGGTTTAGACCTCATTCCGAACTCATGATATTCATACCTAAGAGTTAATGTCTCCTATTGTCACCTAGAAAACCTTAACCCTACCTAAGACATGTCTTTCTTAAGATGACTGATGCAAGGGTGGTTCCTCTCATAAACTAAATTTACACCAACTTCTCAATTGTCATGCAAATCCTAAAAAACGTCATATTGGCAAAAGACACATGAACGCGCAAAGAGAATTAATAACCTAAGACATAGGAATTTTTCCCCTTTCTATGAACTAAGTCTATATTAACCCATATCAATTTCCCAATCTATTTACGAATTAATATAAACCCTTAAAATTATCAATTAACCAATAGAAGCACTAAGCATAGAGAGAAACGTCAAATAATGGAAACACATACTTATAATTGCATAAAGATGTATTGAATAAGAGTAAAATCAAACTACATCATCCAAAATACTAAAATAGAGTCAAAACATAAAAATAGGTAAAGAGAAAAACAAAACCCAAAATAGAACGGAGCCATGACGTCCGGAGAAGCTGTCACCTTCCTCCATGGCCCTGACACCAGCCCTCAAGGGCCTAGCCTTCCTCTCCACCAAAAAATTGCCTCAAGTCTCCCAAAAGTGTTTATTAGGTTTAGGAGAAGAGAAAAGATGAAAGGATCCCCAAAAACTAGGTTAAAAACTGATTTTATATTGATTTTTCGAAGCCGGTGCGTTTTTGTCTTTTCTGGCACAGAAAATGATCCTGTGCAGTCAGGTGCACCGTGTTACGGTGCACCCTCACGAGTCTGGACGCTGGATCATTGAGACAGTTACGTGGCGCGATCGCAGGCGAGGATGCACGATAAGAAGATGGACGCGCGACACACTGGAATATGACCCTTAAAAGCTGCGAATTTCTTTTCTTTTTCCTTTTTATTTCTGATTTTCTCTCTCTTCTCATATCTTCTCCTAAAATAACAATAAAGTAAAATAAATAGAAGATAAAAATAAGATAATAACTTAAAATAAAACTTATCTAATCCTAAATAAAACTAAATAAATCCTAATAAATATAAATAGAAGATAAAATTAATTCAAATCCTAATAAAATGTAGAAAAATATTAAATCTTAATAAAAATATTAAAATGCATGAAATAAGTCTTAAGTGTCCTAAAATTACTAAAATATCTTAAATAATATATTAAAATGTATGCAAATAAACTAGGAAAATAACCTTAAATCCCGGGTCATCACATTTCCTCTTTCTTTGACGACTCTTCTTCTGTCTGTCCTTTCCCTTAGCTTTCCGAGAGGGTCGGTGAGATGTGAACAGCCCCCTGGAAATTTCCCCACTTAGTTCCCAATTAAAGAGGTCGGCATTTTCCCCTACCAACTCGTTTAAGCGTCGCTCTTGTTCCACGGTGACCTTGGGCTCGATCGCCAATAGACCTCTGGTAGTTGCACTTATGTCCCGTTTCTCGCCGTGCCACTCGCTATCCGTTTGAGCAACGGGTGATGACCCTATGTTAGTAGTGGTTTTAGGGTCATTTCTTTGAGTGTTTTGAGTCTTTTTCTTTGTCTCATGTAGTGTTTCATGCATTCTCATGCATTTTTGTGTTTATTTGAGTTTGAGTTAAGTTTTGGTAATTTTATGGTTTTATGAGGGTTGTTTTTGCATTTTTATAGAGTTTAGGACTTGCATGAGTTTTGCCATGATTTTGTGAGGACTAAGGTGGTTAAAAGCCCTTTGATTTTCTTGATTTTACTCCTTGTCTTGGTCCTTTAGTGCTACAGCAGGTAACTTATGGAAAAGGAAGGCTAAGATGCAAAGGAATTGAAGAAAGCATTCAAAGGGGGGTTACAAAAAGCTGAAAAGCCATCAAGAGCGTGCAGCTGGTACTCCAGCGCCCTCACCTGGCGCTCCAGCGCCAGCACTCCAGAAGCTAGAGCCTTGCATCTGCCACATGGGCGCTCAAGCGCCCCAGGGCAGCGCTTGAGCGCCCCAGCTCCACTTTTTGGCCAATAAATAAGGCTTTAGGCCATTTTGTTCAGAACTTCTGATTTTTGCTTAGATTTCTACCAAGTATTGAAGCTTAGGAAGTGCTTTTGGGACTTGTGAGAGGCTTCCACCTTGTATTTTCCAGGTTTTCTTTACATTTTTGTATGGATTCACTAGCCATGAGTGGCTAGACTCTTCTTTTGCTTTGGGTTCAATGTGATTTCATGAATTTCTAGACTTAATTCCTATCTCTGTGCTCTTGTTCTTGAATCTACCTTATATTTCAATTCTTTTATGCATGATAAGCTTGGGTGCACCTTTGCTTAAGGCTAAATTGCAATCATATTGGAAGATTGTTGTAATTTGGGGACTTGGGTTGAAATTGACCTCTCTTTGCTTGCTTCTAGGAATAGAGTGGGGGATTGGTTTTGTTGGCCTGAAAATTGCATGCTTATAAACCTCATATGAATGACTAGGTACACAAGGAATTGAGCTTAGCTTTTAGTATGAGAGAATTGCTCATGTGAGGAATCAATGAGTAAGTATCTAGGCTATAACAATAAGGGAATGATCCAAGGTTTCAATTGCATAGGGTAGGTTGTCTAGGAAGGATTGGATGAACATTAACCCAGAGCATTTTCATCAATTGATATTTTAATCTCTTTACCATTGCTAATTTTGCAAACTCTTGTTACAAACAAACAAATCCAAAAACTGAATTTTATTTGCTTTCAAACTCACAAGCTTTGAGCTTAAACCACAATTCTCACTCACGATCCCTATGGATCCGATATTAAAACCCGGAGATATCTGTGCACTTGCAGATTGACCAACAACGGGCACGCTCTTCTTCGCCTCCCGGGGTCCCTCACCCTGACTCCTTCTGGACTTCGCCCTATTTCCGCTTTTGCCAACTTGTCCCCCTCGTCCATCCGAGTCACTCTGGCTCCGTGTTGCCAGATGTTCCAGTTTGCCTGCAATTATCCCGATCTCATGACACCTGTGTCCATCGCCAGCCCCTCTCCTGCCCTACAAGGTACGAAAATGATCATGGCATTTCCTCGCCCTCCTTTGGTCTATCTCTATTTTCCCTATCCTTCCGCAGATTAGTGGGTACTTCACCGCGAGGTGGGCCGTAGATATTACTGCTTGAAGGCGATTCAAAGTGTCTTGCCCTATGATGACATTATAAGCTGCTACAACCTGTAGGACTAGGTATCTTATCCTCAAAAGCTCGGCGTCTTCGCCTATCCCAAAGACTGTGTCCAACTCCACATGGCCGCGTACCCGAACTTGCTTTCCCGAAAAGCGTGCCAAGTGTCCTGTGTATGACTTCAAATCTTTGTCTGTTAACTCTAACTGTTCGAACGCATCCCCGTAGATTATATCTGCCGAGCTGCCTTGATCCAAGAGCACCGTCTGCACATTGAAACCGTTAATTCTTACCATTACTACCAGCGGATCATCTGCATGAGGCTTGATTCCCTCAAAATCTGCGCTTGATACTACTATATCCGGGTGTGGGCACTCAAATTGCACCGGGTACACCTGTATCGATGCTGTCTCCTCCGCTTGTCTTCGTCCCGCTATTGATATGCCGTCGCCATCCTCGCATCCTACAGCAATTACGTTAGCCGTTTCCATCATTCCTTCATCCTTCTCGCTGTCAGACCCCTCAGCCTTTTTCCTCCTCGTCGCCTGCGGTTGCCTCGCCCTGATTAGCTGCCTGATTTGACCATTAAGCCTAAAACAGTCGGTGGTGTCGTGGCCTTCTAAGTTGTGGTATTCACACCACTTGAACTGATCATCCGCCCTGCACTCTGGGTCCATGTAACGATCATCTTCCCTGTCTAAGTCTTTGATTCCTGCTTTCAAGAGTTGTTCCGTCAATTCCTTATCTGAGCGCCCTCTCGGCCTCGTTCACCGGCCCACTCTAGCCGTTCGCATGAACGTCGGTATCCGACATTTTCTCTCCCCGCAGTGGGTTGCCCTTCCTCTCCTTTCCTAACAAGTCGGTCAGCTTTTCTAACCTTCTGCCCGTGGCTCGCTTCCTCACCCTGTATCTGTTTTCTTGCCAGCGTCACCCTCGTCGCCCTCTCTTGCTTCCTCTTGTGTACTTCAGTTTCTTCTTCCAGGATATAGCCTTCCGCTCGAGCTCGGACTTCCGCCATTGAGCATGCTCGCTCCCTACGTAATTCGCAACTAAACTTCCCTCAGGACAAACCGCTTTTGAAAGCGCACACACACATGCGTGGCTCCAGTTCCTCAAACCTCGCAGAAGCGGCACTGTATCGCTTCATATACTGCTTCAAGGTTTCGCGCTCGCGCTGCCGAATATCAAACAAGTCATCAACCGTTCTTGCAGAGAAATGGTTAAGGAATTTCGATGAGAAGTCACGGAACTTGGCTAGGGACCCTTGAGGCAAGGTCATAAACCAGTCCATAGCCACTCCTCGGAATGTGGATGAAAACATTCTACATCTCAATGCGTCAGAGACCGCGCTCATCGCCATCTCTGCATTAAAATGAAGCAAATGATCTTGCGGATCAATGTTCCCATCGTACGTTCTCAACGCGAGGTGTGTCATACCTTCCGGCACAGTCACCTCTCGCACTGCTGCCGAGAAAGGTTTGACCTCAACAGCGGCCTCAGCTTCCTCTTCTTCTTGATTCCACTGTCGAAGGTGATAGTACCTCAATTGCTCCTGGAGGCACTCATTTTGAAACTGTAAATCACTGCTTAAAGCACGGCGTGCCTCTGCACGGCGATGCCTGTCCAATTTCGCAGTGCGTGGGGAAGAAATGTAGCCTCGCTCCGGCTCTTTGCCATGCTGCTGGCGAGAAGGCTCCATCAGGCTCTGCTGCCTAACCGAGAATTCAATAGCAAGTACCTGAATCGCACAGGTTTCCACAGAAAATTGAACTTCTCCCAATCAAATTACGAGTCACGCAGGGTCTATATCACGGTCTTCCAAGAAAGCCGAAAAGGAAATTGTAACAGTGTAACGAGCTTCGCGTAACCAAATCGCGATCCATGTGGTCCGGGAATCGAAATCTACCGATCCCCACAGACGGCGCCAATGTTCCGGTCTAGAACATAGAATCAAGGCAGGGTGCCTAGAGTGTGTGGAGTGTGATCGAAAATCTTAGAGAGATGAACTCTTAACGGTTTAGAGAGATAAAATATAACTGAATTTTAATGTTGTTATTGCCAAATGAGCTAAGAGTCCCTTACAATTGGTAACCGTCCCCTATTTATAGATTTGGGGTTGAGCCTTCGTGCCTTTAATCTGTCTAAATGGGCCGGTTGGGCCTTGGGGTGCGAGGCCCAAAAGACCTGGATCTATCCCGTACTTAAGTGTGAGCATCCTAGGCGAGGGACCCTGGGGGCTCGCCCAGTCCAGTTTGCTGTTTTTGTTTAGGTGTTAAGGTGGAGCTTGCTATATTGTGTCTTTGTACTATGGTTTACTTGAGAATGTAGTTTTCTTTTTCCTTCACTAGGTTTTTATCCCTCTGGGTTTTTCCTAGTAAGGTTTTAATGATACTCATTCTTAAACTATGGTTACCATAGAGAGTTTGGCTGTTATGTCTGGGTCTTTTTTGTTCTTACTTAATGAAAGGGTTGTTTTCATACGATTTCTTCGTCAATAATATATTCTGTTTTGAAAAGATTAGTATCCATTTTCGCATGTAAATAAATGTTGATGAAATTGAAGTAGTTAGCTAATGTTAATTACGTGAGTCTTTGCATAATTTTTCATTTTTGGGTTGCTTTTATATTTCTACCAACAAATTAGGTTATGTTTGGCACGCCTAACTAGTTGATAAGTTAGCTGAAAGCTGAAAAGCTACATAATTGGAACAAAAGTGCTTAGTAAAACCAGCTGTTAAACAAGCTGAAATTGTAAAATGACATAAAAGGACATACTTGTATAGTTCTTTTAATATTTAAAATTACTTTATTTTCACTTTAATACCTATATGATATTAATATTGAAATAATTATAAATGTTTTAATTTCACTCAAGTTATTTATCATCATAAAAAAATAATATTAATTTTTACTTATTTAATTGGGATTTAATTTTCTACATTTTTATTAAATTAAATAGAATAGAAAATAATTAGTAATTTGTAATATAAAATTATTTATTTTATTATAAAGTAGTAATTATTTGTTTGCGGGAATAGTGTGCATATGAGAAAAGTGTGATAACTGATAAGTAAATAGGTTACTTATAAGATTTTTTTTTTTGGATAAGCAAAAATGTATTAATAAAGGTACTAGGGGTACCTCAACCCCTCAACCCATGTTAATTACAAGGACCAAAGAAAAATGCAAAACAATAGAAAGCAAAAGCACCTAAATAGAGGGACAATCCCCAGCTAGCCACGCACTAAAAGAAACTCTGTAGAAAATAGAGGGCACAATAGAACAAAGCCTGCAACTGAACTTCTAACACCCAGGCAGCGTTTACAATCAGACTAGGTATCGCAACCGGGGTCGCGGTGGGACGACGCATAAAAAGTTTTTTAAATCGGAAGAGTCGCCACCAATTTATTAAGGAAAATTGGAACCCTTGAAATAAAGAGAAAACTTGGTCTGCGACAGAGTTCTTGGTTCGGAAGTCATTTACGTGCGAGGAAGGTATTAACACCCCACGACGTCCGTAAAAACGGTTACCTCTGATTAATTGTGCAAAACTCAATAACTTTAAAAATGTTCATTTTACCCCATAGAACTAAAATTAATTATTCCCACATATTACCTTAAAAAAAAGATTTTGCACCACTTTTACAAACCTCTTCCCCGAAATCCATTACATCTAAATGTAACTAACTAGTTATTTTCAGATTATTTAATTAAGAATCTAACTAAGTGATAACCTGATTAAATATCAAAATTAATAAAATAGTATAATTTACTAGCTAAGTGGCCCAGTTTCATCACTTGCTATTGAATAAAAGATTAGAACAAATCAAAGTACTAAACAAAAATAAAGATAAAGCAAAGAAAAAAAAAAGATAGAGAAAAACCTAATTAATTGTAATGGACAAGAACAGAGAATGGTAGAGTGGCCGCTGTTCTATCCAAGAACATACAATAGGGGTATAGTACCTAAAGTGTGAGGAACGTGATGTGAATGCTCAGAGAGAGAAGTTCTAACCGCTAGAGAGAGAAAGAATAACTGAATATCAATCTTGTTATTTCTCAAATGAGCTAAGAGTCCCTTTCAAATGGTCACCGTCCCCTATTTATAGTTGAAGAAGTTGGGCCTAGCGCCTCTAAATCATCCTAATGGGCCAGTTGGGCCTCCAAGACAAAGGCCCAAGTCCCTGATGCACTCCTCACCTTAGGCCAGCGTCCCTGGGCGAGGGACCCTGGGGTCTCGCCCAGTCCACAAGTCCACAAGACACCGAGCTCGAAGCATGAAAGCTAAGTGTGTCTTTAAGGGCCCGTTTGGTGCGATGTATAGTATAAGGCCTGATACTATAAGACCTGATAGTATTAGGCCTGATAGTATAAGCCCTGATAACTTTCTTATACTATCCAGCGTTTGGCCATACTCTGTATAATTTACCATATCGTTTAAATTAATGCAATTTTATGTTTAATGAAGTATTGAATAATGATATATAATAAAAATCAAATATGGAGATGATTTTAACGGTAGTGGCGGTGGTGATGGAAGTGGTGGTAGGTTGGTGGTGGTGGTGGCAATGGTGGTAGGTTGGTGTTGGTGGTGGTGGTGGTGACAGTGGAGATAGGTTGGTGGTGGTGATGGCAGCGATGGTGGTTGTGGTGGTGGCGATGATAGGGTGGTGGTGGTGGTGGTAAGGCGGTGGAGGGTCGAGGCAATGGTGGTGGCCGGTGGTGGCGATAGGGTGGTGGTTGTGGTGTCGGTGGTGGCAATAGAGTGGTGACGACGATTATGGTGGTGGTGGCGATATGGTGATTGTGGTGTCGGTGGTGGCGGTAGGGCGGTGGTGGTGGTGGCGGTGGCGGCAACACCGGTGGTGGCAGAGGTGGCGGTGGTGGTGATCAGGTGGTGGCAGCGATGGTGGTTGTGGTGTTGGCGACGATAGGGTGGTGGTGGTGGTTGTAAGGCGGTGGCGGCGACGGTGGAGGGTGGAGGCAATGGTGGTGGTGCTGGCGATAGGGTGGTGGTTATGGTGTCGGTGGTGGCAATAGAGTGGTGGCGGCGATTATGGTGGTGGTGGCGATAGGGTTGTGGTGGCGGCGATTATGGTGATGGTGACGGTAGGGCGGTGGTGGTGGTGGTGGCGGCAACACAAGTGGTGACGGTAGGGCGGTGGTGGCGGCGGCGGCGATGATCGGGTGGTGGCGGCAACACTGGTGGTGGTGGTGGTGCCAATGGTGGTGTAAGTTGGCAGCAATGGAGGGTGGTGGTGAATGGTGATGGTGACTTATACGTCACAACCTTATCATGCCTTATCCATCACTCACATGATGGATTAAATAATACGTCTTTTTAACGTATAAGAGGACTTTGATGGATAAGCTTATACAATACAATGTCATCACCAAACAATGGATAAACTCATAATGTATTGTATAAGCTTATACTATCATGCCTAATACAGCGTGTCAAACGAGCCCTAAACAAAAGAGACAAGGCGATGGACGTAAGAAACTAACTAATGCTAAATATAAGGCACGAAAGTAAAGAGAAATTGCCAACATGGCTTGGTAATCTAAAGCCTAAAAATTTAAAATTTTGAACGCCTCGTCGCGTCCTCTTGGCGGGTAGAGTCCACAAGCCAGCTTGTGGCGATGACACGTGATTTGCCCGCCCCGTCGTGGCCACGCACGCGTCTTGCACCTTGAGACCTTGATGCCTTTGGACCTACGACACGTGGCAGCCTAGGTCTGCAAAATCTCAACTGCTCCCCTGAAACGTCCCCTCGAATCCTCAGAAAGCCTGCCAGTTTTAGATACTGGGCCAATTATCTTCAACCGTTCGCAATTTCCATTTACTGAGTCATTCCCACATCCCGAAATCCCGCAACTGCAATCATTCCTCTCGTTGTTATGAGGCACGATCTTCCACCTTTCCTCCATATCTTTCAACAACTGCCCTCAACGTCCCTTCACACGTTCTCCTTAATCACCACCTTTTGCTTATAAAGACGTTTTTCCACCTATCCCATACCCTCCGACGCGCTAATCCCCCTCGGCAAACCACTGTTTTTACTTTCATAGCTTCCCACGCGCCGCCCCTCCTTCCGGCAGATCTCCACAACGTTAAGGTGACCCCTACTTCTTATACCCCTTTTTTGTAATGACACCGAAACGCCGTACCAAAAACCCCAAACGCGACGTCACTATCGCCACCCCCTATCTGCCCCCTAGGGGGAGCCCCGCTTGAAGAGAAGGACATCGTTGCTTTCCGAATGAGAACCTGGGAATCCTTGCCGGTCCCCGCCGTTAGGGCCCTGCCCGCCGGGACGATGCCCAACCAACCATCCAGCTTGGATCAGTGGTCATCCATTTGCGAAATTTCTTCGGAATCCGGTGGGTTTTGCCATGAGAAACCTCTTGACAAGCTTATGAGTTACGTCGTGTGCACAACCGCCGAACGTCCTTGGCTCCGTTTCCAAGACAACCACGTGGTTGTTCCCCACTTCTTCTATGTGTATGGATACATGTTCACCAGTTTGGGAATTAGGTTTCCCTTTTCCCCTTTCATATGCTCCGTGCTTCATAGCAACAATGTCGCTCCCAGCCAACTTCACCTCAAAAGTTGGGCTTTCCTACGATGTTTTGAAATCCTCTGTGACGTGATTAAGCAAGAGCCTGAACCCTCCCACTTCTTCTATTTCTAGCGCGTGTCTGCCCAGCCGTTGCCGCCACGTAACTGGATTTCCCTGGAAGCTAGACCTGGACGTCAACGCTTCAACCCTTTTTGGCCCAGCATTGCTGTCGATTTGGCCCGGAAGTTCATCAGGGTCGTGGTGTCCCATGAGTATCCTGAGGTTTTCACCCATAGGGACGGAACCGCCCGATTCCCCCTCTACTGGACCCAAGAGGTGCTCCTAGTGATTGACCCACCTGAAGATTCCTTAACCCCTGAGGACAAAATTGTCATCAACTTCCTGGCTAGACTCCCGATTTTGGACTGCACTCGCGTAATCGGTAAATCTTTTCTCACTACCTACTCCGTCTTTCCCGCTTTCCGCTAGCTTACCCTCGTCGCTCTTTTCTTAAGGAAAAATACGGCAAGTCAGCGAGGGCCTTCTGACTGTCTTTGAGAAGAAAGGAAACGTCTCGTCCCCCCCCCCCTGAGTCAACCTGAAGGGCGACAAAATGTCCTTGTTAAAAGTGAGTTGGAAGAGGCCTTTCGGCGAGGAGGCCCTTCGCCCGTCCCCAAACAGACCACACTCCGTGGCCGCTACATCGTCTTCCGGCGGGGAAAGAACTCCTGTCATCTCCGCAGCTTTTCGCGGGCCTGAGGAGACTCCCAAGCTGAACCAGCCCGGCGAGCCTTCACTGGCGACTCCGGTTTCCTCGCCTCGCGCCCGGGGTGATTCCGTCGACAAGCCTCCCCTCAGTGCGAAAGTAGTCCTACCGCCTCCTAGTCAAAACTTAATGCCAGCTGCTAGTGCTCCACCGCCCAATCATAGCCCCGCCCCTCCCTAGAGCTTTGCAAATCGAGAGCCTCCATATTCCTTGTCCCTGACGCCAGCGCAAACTGCGAGGATGGACGAAGTGGTCAAGCAGCAAGGATTGGACAGTGTTTCAGAAGGCGCACTAGCGACGGCGTTCCACGCTTTTTATCATTATAAGCGGTCCGCCCAGGATGCCGAGGTGTTGCGATCAGAGGTGGGGCGCCTCCGCGCCCTCAACGCTGGATTTGTTGAGGAGCGTAAGGCGTTCCTCGCCCAACTAAACGCCAAGAAGACCTCGTTTGCCAAAGAGTTGGCCGAACTAACTAGCCGTGCTGAAGTCAGCCTGGAGTTCCGAGACAGAAAAATCTCTGATTTGGAGAAGGCCCTTGCGAAGCTTCGGCAGGAGGCTCAGGAGGAATCTGAAGCAAAAGTGGACTTGGTGGCCTCCAAGGATCAAGCCCTTTCCTCAGTGGAGACTGAACTCGAACACCTTCGTGCTGCACTGGCGAAGAAGGATGAAGATTTATCCACGATGAGGAGTCAAGCTCAGCTCGACGCGAAGGCCTTGGAGGAAAGAATGAGGTCAGACGCCGTTGCTTCCGCTGTTTTTGAGCGCGGCCGTGGCTTTTTCCTCGCTAAAGCCCAAGTTCAGCACCTCTATCCCCAGATCGATCTTCACCAAATGGGAGCATTCAAAAAGGTTACCCTCACTGGGTTGGTTGGTGTCGACGATACCCCAGGCTTTGTCGCCGAGCGTTTCCTGAACGAAGAAGATGTAGAAGGAAACAAAGAAAGTTAGCGGTTTTTAGGTTGATTTTGTAATTACGATCTATTTTTTGTGGTTTATCTTTTAATGCGAATTCCAGGTTTCGGTTGTGCTCTGTCTTGCTACGTTTCATTTGACATTTTTTTTATGAGTACCCCTGCTTCCCTTCCCCGCCGACGCTTTCGCCGCAGAGTTCTAGGCTGTGAACCGTGCAAATCACCTTTCCTATAGAGTCCTAACCCTTGTGCCTGAAACGCCTCTTTCCCAGATTTCAACGGAAGGTTACCATTGACCACCGACCAAGAACACTTATGACTTTAATGTGAGTTGCACCATTCCTCAAGGAAAACTCCTCGAGAAACTGCCTTGGCAATAACTCCTGGAGACTGAACTTAGTGTATAAATAGCATGTAACTCATAACGGTCTACACATAGCATCTTCATCTTGTAGTACATACGACAATGACATCTATTGAGAGCTGCATCAATGAGCTTAGGAGGAAGGCATTTGAAGAGGATCTGTTCCTCAATGTCAGGCACCCGGAGGACCCAAGCATCTACCAACTGACAAATCAGGTGCTAGGAATGGGGCTGAGCCCAGAGATGGACGCTACTCTTAGAGGATTCCTTGGGTTTGTAGAGGAACTTCAAGACCTTTTCCGGCGGGAACTGGACAACTATGCTGAGGTTAGTGCGGTGGAGAATGCACTTAAAGCCATAGCGGAGGGTCTTGAGAGGCAAGTGGTTTGCCAGAGCTTGGTCCAACTGGAGTACAAACAACACTGCCTAGACCTTGAAAAAAAAGATTTTCGTCGTCAATGTAGGATTATGAGGAAAAATCCTCCATTTTAAGATGTAATGCAATGATATTAATAAAAGTTTTGTTTCCTGAATGATTTAGATGTGTTCCATCATGAATGTGTTTAAGCAAGCAAGCAACGAATCGATAAAATGATGCGGAGCAAACAGATGAATAATTAAATAAGCGAAGGATAGATAAGCGGGTGAGGCGGGTGGCCCGCTACTTATCTCGCCTTCCGTTGTTCGACGCTTAGCACGTGTTTTCAGTGCTGGATTCCAAGTTTTGCGTGAGTAATTTTTCGAGAGTGTGCTGCGTATAACTAGGACACCCGTTCGGCATTTGACCGAGGCTTTTGTTCACACGCATATTTCCCGTAAGAGCAGGTGTGGCCCCGCCAGCCTTATTAGGTGGGGACTTACAGTTGCTCGGGGCCCAATGGCCATATGAGTTTACCCGAGACTTTTTGCCTAGTTGTAAATGCTTCCCGCGTTTCAGGAAGACTCGACTCGCCCATATTTCGGAGAGGTTCTTTGGATAAAGAGCTTATTCGCGCACGCCGCCAACGGGGGGCGACGGGAAGCTCATCCGCACACGTTGTCTGCAGGGGCTACGTTCAGCGCCGGACTTTCCGAAGCGATCCCCAAACATCAAGGTCGTGTTGGGATCACCACCTTCAGGGAATTTTTCCCACCAGGCTGCCGTCTCGGTCTTAATAGTTAGGAGTATTGCTGAGAATATCCTTTTTGTATTTGATTTGCATAAATTTTTACATCGAGGGATGCCTCATTAAAAAACTCTCAAGTCGAAGAAAAAGAGTGCATCTTTATTTTCAGTCCTAGCTTTTTGGTTGTTTTCCTTGGTCAGAGTATCACACCCAGTATTCCATCCTCGTCGCCCTGCTTGACCCCCTTGTCGTAAAAAGGAATCCATCCTTGTTCATCTTCCCGCTCGGCGTGCCGGGCTGACTTCGTTGGCCTCTTACTCCCATCCACTAGCTGCTCGCATTTCCTCTTATCCTGACGACTCTGCCACTGTTTATCCTTTCCTCCAGCCTTCCAAGAGGGTCGGTTAAATGTGGGCAGCCCCCTAGAAGTGGCTTCTTTTTGCTCCCAACTAAAGAGGTCGACGTTGTCCCCTACCAGCTTGAAGGTATGAAAAACAGTAGAAAGGGGGGGGGGTTTGAATAACGTTTTCAAGATAAAGCTTCCACCTTAAAGATTTTGACAAATCTTTCGAGAACTTAAATGCTAAAGATAAGAGATAGAAAAGCACACAAGGATTTTATCCTGGTTCACTTGATAAATCACTCAAGCTACTCCAGTCCACCCGTTAAGGTGATTTCTTCCTTCTTAGAATGAAGGCAATCCACTAATCAGGTAAGAGTTACAACTGCACTTGAAACCTACAAGTGACTAACAATTACACTGACTTAGCTCACACTAAGATTCACTCTCTTAGTCTTCTCTAGGATCCGATCAACCTTGATTTCCTAAAGGAACTAAACAAACTGTTTATCAAAGAATTGTTTACAAGAGATTTGCTTCTAAAAAGCTAATAGTAAACTCAATGAATTTCAGATGAAAGAAAGCTTAGAAGAATTTGAATTTGTCTTGCGCGTATGTGAATGCTTCTAGCCGCTTCTTTCAGTCTTCAGCCTCTTTATATACTCCAAGGATTAGGGTTGAGCGTTGCATGGGAAATGCTACCGTTGGAGGGCAGTTCTGGAAAATCCAGCTTCTGCTGTGTCTGAGACTGTTAGGTAGGTCGTCAGGAAGGTACAGTTGCTTTTGTACTTGGATAGCGACTTGACCTTTAAACCTAGGAGACTTCTGATCAGGAGAAAGCTTCATGTTGGAACTTGTGAAGCCGGTTGATCAGAGTCAGAGGGAAAGCCCAGATCCTCTGACCATTGTTTCTTCTGATTCTGAACTCAGAGGGAAGTACATGGTCTTCAGAGTATCTTGCTTCTGGACATCAAAATTTCACTAATCAGCTTCTGGATCTTCAGAGTCTTCTACACCATCAGAATATCTGAGCCTTCAGCGTTTCTTGGTTATCAGACTTTCTGGATCTTCAGAACTTCTAGTTGAAGGTGTGAAACACGACTAGAAGGGGGGGTTGAATAGAGTTTTGAATATAAAAACTTTCCCTTTAAGATTTAAAGAAAATCTTTTCGGTTTCTCTGAGATAGATGGTGCAGCGGATAAAGATAGAGAGAAGAGAAAAGCACACAAGTATTTTATCCTGGTTCACTTGATAAATCCCTCAAGCTAATCCAGTCCACCCGTTAAGGTGATTTCTTCCTTCTTAGAATGAAAGCAATCCACTAATCAGATAATTGTTACAACTGCACTTGAAACCTACAAGTGACTAACAATACACTGACTTAGCTCACACTAAGATTCACTCTCTTAGTCTTCTCTAGGATCCGATCAACCTTGATCTCCTAAAGGAATCACCACTAAGATTCACTCTCTTAGTCTTCTTAAGGATACTGACCTACCCGGTCCCTTAAGGAAAATCAAACAACTGTTTGAGGTTGGTGTTTACAAAGGTTTGCTTCTAAATAAGCTGAGTGTAAACTAAATAAGAACAGATGAAGAAGGTAGAGGCTTGAATCTTTTCTTGTATTGCAGCTCTTGATTTTTCTCTCTTTTTGCTTTCTTCTTTTCTTCAGCCTTTTATAGTCCAAGGTGCAAAGGATATTTCTGTTGAGAGAATATGACCGTTGGAGGGCATTTCTGGAACTTCCAGAACCTGCTGTGGCTGAACCTTGGTAGGTAGGCTTTTCAGAATAGTACACTGCTCTTGTACTTCTTGATAGAGACATTTGCCTTTAACCATTGACTTCTGATCAGAGGAATGCTTCGTGTTGGAACTTGTGAAGCTTGGTGATCAGAGTCAGAGGGAAGCTTGGATCCTCTGACCTTCGTAACTTCTGCTTCTGGACCTTCAGAGCTTCTGGACCTTCAGAGCCTCTGGTCCCTCAGAGCTTCTGGTCTTCAGATCCTCTGATCTTCAGATCCTCTGATCCTCAGATCTTCTGATCCTCAGATCTTCTGATCCTCTAATCCTCTGATCCTCTGATCTTCAGATCTTCTGATCTTCAGGTCCTCTGATCCTCAGATCCTCTGATCTTCAGAACTTCTGACGAATATATCTTCTGGTGTCAGAATCAGAACCTGTTTGTCAAAACACTCAAGACAAACATTAGAGTATCATAGTTGTTCATCCACAAATAAATACTTGTTATCATCAAAACATAGAGTTGTACCACATGACCAAATCTTGATCTTACAATCTCCCCCTTTTTGATGATGACAAAACCATGTATTTTGATGAACAACTCTAAACAAATAAACTGAATACACTCAGAGTATAAGGTATCAGAGTTAAAACTTATCCTGATGTGTATAGTTTATCTTGCTCCTTCTGAATCCAAGACTCGTGCTTGATTCTGAGCTAAGCTCCCCCTGAATCTAATACTTAATATCAATGTTAGTAATATCTAGATTCTGAGCTAAATAAAATAGGAGTTGTCAAGATACTATAAGTTCTCCCCCTTTTTGTCATAAGCAAAAAGAATGAAGGTGGGAAAAAAAATGGTAAGAGCATAAGACGAAATACTCCCCCTCAGAAGGAACACCAAGGGATACTTGGCTGCTGATTAGTGTATCTTCTGATGAGAGCAGAAGTGTGGTTCTGGTGACATCTCCATTCTGGACAGAATTTCATCTTTAGATACTTCAGAATGAGAAGCTAGGAACCTACTCTTCTTCTGATGACGCAAGTCAGAAGTTGTAGTAGCATCTTCTGATGTTGTTGCTTCTGGTTCGACAAGTTCTGAGTCTTTGTTTCTTTCTGAAACGGTCATGCTCATCTCTGCAAGCTTTTTCAGCTAGCTTTGACTTGACCAAATCTTACTCTACTGATGCCTCCAAGATCAACTTCACCTTCAGGTTCAAGTTTTGGATCTTGGGACATATGCCTTTCTCCCGTCATGTGTTGCCTGCATCCACTGTCCAGGTTCCATGGTTGGAGTTTCGATGGACCTATTGAAGATATCTGCAACATATATAATCTTATCCCTAGGTACCCACTTTCTGGGTCCTTTCTTGTTAGTTAGCCCAGAAGTTCTGACAACTTTGGGTCTTTCAACAGGATAATATAAAGGAATTTGAGCATGATATTTTGACATTGAGAAAGTTCCTTTCTTAAGAGATGATGGAGCAACTTCAGAAGGTTTAGAATGACCAATGTCATATATTCCATTTCTGCTTACGCCATAGATCATTGAAGCCATTAAGCTTCTGTCTACGCTTTTAGCCAGGAATCTTTGAAAAGACTTTTCATACTTAGATACATTTCTACAATCAGAGGCATCACAAGCAACTATATCTTCTAACTTAGCAATCTGGTTCTTAAGCACAGAGTTAGAATTTACCAAAGCATGATTATCATTTTTCAAATCAGAAATAATTTTCTCATGTTCAGAAGGAGTCTTGGAAACAACAGATAAGTCCTTTTTCAACTTTTTATGCTTAGACAATAAAGAGTTATACTTATCCATGATATCAGACAAAGCATGTTTCAGTTCAGAGGTTGAGAAAGAAGCGAATACCTCATTTTCATCGTCTGAGGTAGGATCTCCTTCTGATGCTGAGTCAGAGTCAACAACATCCTTTGACTCTGCTCCTTTGTCTTTGACAATAGCCATGAGTCCTTGAACTTCACCATCAGAGTCAACATCCTCTGACTCTGATTCATCAAAAGTCACCATCAGACTCTTCTTGGTCTTGAAATGCTTCTTTGACTTTTTGTCCTTTGATGAGCCTTTGAATTTGCTCTGCCTGTGCTTCCAGATGCAGTTGAGCTTTCTGGATATCAGAGTCAGCTCATCTTCATCAGAATCTTCAGAGGCTTCTTCGGATTCTTCTGCTTCTGCTTGGAGAGCCTTAGCCTTTTCAGATTTGGATTTCAAGGCTATAGACTTCTTCTTCTGATCTTGATGTTCAGCACGCTTTAGTTCATGACACTTCAGTATGCTTATGAGTTCTTCCAAACTCATCTGCTCAACATCTCTTGTGAGCTCCAAGGAAGTTATCAAAGGCATCCAGCTTTCAGGAAGACCTCTAAGGATCCTCATGACATGATCCGCAGTGGTGTAGCTATTGTTGAGGGGTTTTATTCCAGCAACAAGCAACTGAAATCTGGAGAACATTTCTTCAATGGATTCGTCAGGTTCCATTTGGAAGGATTCATATTTCTGGATCAAAGACAGTGCCTTTGATTCTTTCACTTTCTTGTTTCCTTCATGAGACATCTTCAAGGATTCAAAGATGCCCTTGGCGGAATCACGATCAGTAATTTTCTCATATTCTTCATATGAAATGGCACTTTGCAGAATAGCTCTTGATCGGTGATGATCTCTGAACTTCTTCTTTTGATCCTCACTCATCTTCTCCCTTGGGATCTTTACACCATGTTCATCAACAGGAGGGGTGTAGCCATCAACAACAAAATCCCAAAGATCAGGATCAAAGCCAAGAAAGAAGCTTTTGATTCTATCTTTCCAAAAATCAAATCTCTGACCATCAAAGATAGGTGGTCTTGCACTGTATTGATATTTGCTTGTAGTAGTGGTGGAATCCATGAGTTTTTCACACTGGCCCGGATCTACTGAACACTGTTAAGTGTGGTAATCAGAACTTGTGCTCTGATACCAATTGAAGGTGTGAAAAACGACTAGAAGGGGGGGTTGAATAGAGTTTTGAATATAAAAACTTTCCCTTTAAGATTTAAAGAAAATCTTTTCGGTTTCTCTGAGATAGATGGTGCAGCGGATAAAGATAGAGAGAAGAGAAAAGCACACAAGTATTTTATCCTGGTTCACTTGATAAATCCCTCAAGCTAATCCAGTCCACCCGTTAAGGTGATTTCTTCCTTCTTAGAATGAAAGCAATCCACTAATCAGATAATTGTTACAACTGCACTTGAAACCTACAAGTGACTAACAATACACTGACTTAGCTCACACTATGATTTACTCTCTTAGTCTTCTCTAGGATCCGATCAACCTTGATCTCCTAAAGGAATCACCACTAAGATTCACTCTCTTAGTCTTCTTAAGGATACTGACCTACCCGGTCCCTTAAGGAAAATCAAACAACTGTTTGAGGTTGGTGTTTACAAAGGTTTGCTTCTAAATAAGCTGAGTGTAAACTAAATAAGAACAGATGAAGAAAGTAGAGGCTTGAATCTTTTCTTGTATTGCAGCTCTTGATTTTTCTCTCTTTTTGCTTTCTTCTTTTCTTCAGCCTTTTATAGTCCAAGGTGCAAAGGATATTTCTGTTGAGAGAATATGACCGTTGGAGGGCATTTCTGGAACTTCCAGAACCTGCTGTGGCTGAACCTTGGTAGGTAGGCTTTTCAGAATAGTACACTGCTCTTGTACTTCTTGATAGAGACATTTGCCTTTAACCATTGACTTCTGATCAGAGGAATGCTTCGTGTTGGAACTTGTGAAGCTTGGTGATCAGAGTCAGAGGGAAGCTTGGATCCTCTGACCTTCGTAACTTCTGCTTCTGGACCTTCAGAGCTTCTGGACCTTCAGAGCCTCTGGTCCCTCAGAGCTTCTGGTCTTCAGATCCTCTGATCTTCAGATCCTCTGATCCTCAGATCTTCTGATCCTCAGATCTTCTGATCCTCTAATCCTCTGATCCTCTGATCTTCAGATCTTCTGATCTTCAGATCCTCTGATACTCAGATCCTCTGATCTTCAGAACTTCTGACGAATATATCTTCTGGTGTCAGAATCAGAACCTGTTTGTCAAAACACTCAAGACAAACATTAGAGTATCATAGTTGTTCACCCACAAATAAATACTTGTTATCATCAAAACATAGAGTTGTACCACATGACCAAATCTTGATCTTACACTAGTGACTGAGTCCACATCAGAGTTTGTATAACTTCAGAACTTCTGAAGCTTTTCCACTGTTCATACTGAACATGGTGAATGCGAAAGCGTTGCTTGGGTCGCTCTTTATACACAGTGCTTCTGATTTGTGTGAGATTGAGTTGAGGTCAGAGCCTGTAAATAGCACACTCAGAAAAACACGTTAGAGTACCACAATTGTTCATATCAAAAGGTTAACTTGTAATCATCAAAACATAGAGTTGTACTACTAGATCAAAACTTGATCTTACAATCTCCCCCTTTTTGATGATGACAAAACTAAGATTTTTGATGAACAATTCTTAAACCTTAAACTGAATTCACTCAGAGTTTAGAGATATAGAATAAGACTTATCCTGATGTGAATAGTTTATCTTGCTCATTCTGAATTCAAGTCACTGCTTGATTCTGAGCTTAGCTCCCCCTGAATCTAATACTTGATGAAAACATTAGTAAAGTCTAGATTCTGAGCTAATTGATATAAGAGTTCAGAGTGAAAAACTTATGACATAGATGAAAATAGAGTAATCAGAGCGCATAAGTAATCAGAGTCACGGACAAGGTATCAGAGTCTTGGGTATCAGAGTCAAATTAGAATCACTTCAGAAGAAGTGAAATGTATTCCTTGTATTTGCCCAGTGACACATCTATGGTCATAAAGGTGGAACCCTTAAATTCTCCAAAAGAAAAATAAATCACACTAACACATCTTACACATCAAAAACTGGGTTTACTCCCCCTTTTTGTCATAAGCAAAAAGCTTGGGGTGTGAAAAACTTAGCTTGAAGTACAAGGTACTCCCCCTTAGAGAAGGTCTAAGTTTAAAGAAAATTAAAACGATGCATGAATCAGAGTTAGGCGAAATAAATAGAAGAGTTAATGTAAGATAAGAACGTTTACCACCGGCCAAGGGAGTAAAGAGGAGGGTCAGTTACCAAGAACTTAACCTCGAGAAACTGTAGGAGCATTAACTTTCAGAGAGAAAGTGAAGCCTATATAAAGCGTTGGAGAGAGAGGTAAGCTTCACAACTCGAGCAATTTTCAGTAAAAAAAAATGGCATCATACATCGTAGCACTAGAAGAGCTGAGAAAGAAGGCCTTTGAGGAGGACTTGTTCCTTAACATTAGGCATCCAGAGGGTACAAAGACCATATCAGAGCTGACAAACACACTGCTGGAAGAAGACCTGCGTCCAGAGTTGAAGAAAGACTTGAGGGAATTCCTTGCCTTCGTGGAGGAAGTGCAAGAACTCAGCCAGCTTGAACTAAAGCTGCTGGAAGAGAAAGAAGTCATAGAAAAGAAACTCAAGACTTCAGAAGAAATTCTGGAGAGGGATGAGCAGATCGTCAATCTCAACAACATCCAGTATGCACTGGAGCGTCTGGAGAAGGAGAGGTCAGAGCAGCGCCAGGAGTGCAGAAGAATGAGGAGGGATCCTCCATTCTAGGATTTTAGGAAAAAGAAAGAAAATGTATGATGTAAAAGCGGTTATGATGAATAATAAAAAAAAATTTGCAAACATAATGTCAGATATATATATATATATATATATATATATATATATATATATATATATATATGCATAGATAATCACAAACGAACAAAGTAAGGATTAACAAGAAAGAGCCAGAGGTTAACGAAATAAAACATAGATAAAGGAAAAGAAATCAAAACGAAGAGATCCTAAAGCTAGGGTTTATCAGATCGACGCAGAAGTTCCATCATCATTTGCTTCATTTCAATCAGCAGAGACTCATGAGCGTCAAGACGTTGTTCCACAATGTCGAGTCTGGACGAGTTTGGCTGTGTAGAACTAGAAGGAACATTCTGAGCAGCGTGAGGAGCTGGAGTGGAAGCAGAAGCAGCAGGAGTAAAAACTACGGGTGCAAGTGCTTGGCATCTAAGAGCTTCAGCCTCAGCTTCAAGTCGTTCTGTCTCTAATCTGGCTTGTTCAGCTTGAGCTGCTGCTTGACGTGCAGCTTCTTCTGCTTGTTCTTTCTTTCTTTTGGCTTCTTCAATAGCTTCAAGTAGCTTATGTCTCTGTTCTTGTTCATGAAGAGCCACCCTTCTAGCAAACCTTTGCTTTGCAGCCTCGATCCTCTGACTTCCCTCTGCATGCAGGAGCTGCATCATAACTGGAACTTGAGCCACTAGCCAAGTGCTCAGATTGTTCCACTCTTCAGCCACATGTTCAACATTCTCGCTTAGGTCAGTCTGACCTTGCACATTGCGTAGCATCAATGAGGCTTCATGATAGAAAATATTGATGCACTCAGAGAGAGATGTGGGTCGGAGGTGAGTGTAAGGAATTATAGAGAGGTTGGTTTCAGGAGAGGCTGGGTGATTGCTGCTGTGAGCTTCAGAGGCACCTTGTGGAGAGCCAATGTTAAACATTTGAGCATTTGGTTCAGAGGTTCCAAGGTGAGGTTCTGAAGTTTCAACCAGAGGATGGGGTGATCTAACTGAGGATTGGTTAGACACAGATTGTTCTGGTTCAGGTTCTGGTTGAACAGGCTCTTGTTGGTCAGGGGCAGGGTGAGCTTGTTGAGCCAAAGGGTCTGCCTCATGTAAAGGATTGGCCAAGATAGGTTCATCTGGGTCAACTAGACGTTCAGGTCTAGGGCCAGGATATCTCCTAGGGCTTGGACAAGTGAGATAATATTCTTCTAAGGTAGACACCTTTTCCTTTCTAACTTCCGTGAATTTTCGAAGGGATTCAGAGTTGTTGGAAGGAGAAGAATCAGCAACATTTGTTGGGAAGGATACAGGTGTAAGGGCTGTGGAAGAGTCTGTATCCGTGGTTCTGGGAGCCAGACGTTCTGATGCTCTTGGGACAGAGTGATCAGAGGTTCTGGGTCCAGGTTCTGTTTGGTTAGGCTCTGGTTGCTCATGAATGATGGGTTCAGAAGTTAATGGGTTGTACTGGATGGTAATGGGAGAGGTTGGTTCATCTGGCCTAGAGGGTTGGTTTTGGAGCAAATTCCAGAGAGGTGCTTCAGTAGGAGAAGGTTGAAAAAATGAAGACCTTGGGGAATGTGGTGGAGAGGTGGTTTGTGCAGCTGGTTGGGACTCAGGAATAGGAGTGAGTGGATTTGAAGATTGTTTGAGCATGGCTGATATGGGGAGTGCATCAAATAAATTCAAATCATCATCAGAAGCAACTGCAGACTTACTTGATTGTGCTGATGATCTTGTCACTCTGGCAGGAGTTTCAATCCTTCTGATCACTTCAGCAGCTGGTTCCACCCGAGTAGGCTTCACCACAATTCTGACCTGCTTCTTCTTCTTCTTAGGAGAAGGAGGACCATCCTCATTATCACCATCATCACCATCATCGGGCTTGCTGGTTTCATCATGTTTTCTCTTGGATTGACCAGCCTTCTTCCCTTTGGTCAGAGGGACATCTGATTCCTCAGAAGATTCTTCTAGGATCATCTTCCTCTGAACTTTCTTCTTGATAGGAGAAGGAAACTCTAGAGCTGGCGGCAGTCTGCTGAAGAATTCATCGAGATCAATTTCATAGCCTTGAGCCCTTAGGTCTTCAACATAGCACCTAATGGCTTTAGGATTGTCTGCCTGTGTCCACAGAGGGTAGTCATTCAGAGGCACCCTTCTACTTCTGATTTTAGAAGATGTGTCTTCACGGGCAGGAGCAATCTTCTTCTTGACTAGGCCCATTTTCTTTAGAGAATTCGCAGTGAAGACATCACTGACAATGGTGGTCAGATCCTCTGTGCATCCAGCATTTACCAGATCTTGAATGAGGCCACTCTCAATGAAGAGATCAGACAACAGTCTCCCAAAGGGAATATACTTGATTGCTGACTTGATGGAGGCAGTGGTCCGAGACTTCCGGATACACTCCTTCAAGTAGGAGAACAGGAAGTAGGGAAGGCAGATCTTCTTCTTGTCTTGGATGAAGAACAGCATCGCCTTCTGGTTGAAGTTGATGTAGTCTGGGGAACTGCCCTTTGGTCTCTGGTGAATGCAGTTGAGCAGAATCTTGTGCCAGATCCTGAGCTTGGGATGAAGGTCCATCACTTTGTAATTAGTCTTGCCCGGTTTGTAATTGGTGTACAGGGCCTTGTTGGTCTCATCCTTCGTCTTGGGTTTCAGCTTCGATTCAGTGAATTGGAAACGATACCCAAGAGCAGTTTCTGCACCCAGCAGATTCACGAAAGACTTCTCTGTAATGATGATCTTTCTTCCAAGAATGTGAGATACCACCTGAGTGTCATCGCAGTCGGCGTGCTTCCAGAATTCCTTGATCAGTTTGTCATACACCGGTCCTCGAAGCCTGTTGAAGTAATTTCCCCAACCTTGAACTTGGACTTCAGGACGAAGATCATACCCATTTGTAGCAAGGTTGTCGAGGTCGAATCTCCATTCTGCCAGTACTTGAAGTTCCTCAGGAGCATATACGCAGTGAACGGCACAGCCCCGTTCTGCAAGCGGAATAATCTGCTCTTGAGCTTGACCTTGATCTTGATTCGGATTCTCGGGACCCCTTTGACCTGTTGCTAGACCAACTACCATATGAGGGAACTGGGTTGCATCTGCAGTAGCTCTTCTGGTTTGACTCACCATTTTTGAAGCGGTTGAAGGTTTAGGTAAAAGATGAAGGTTGAAAGATGAAGAGAGATCGAGAGAGAAATCGAGGGTAAGCGGTTTTGAAATAGCAAGAGAGAGAGAGAGTAAAAACCGAAAGTGAAGGAGATCGTGTGTGTGTAGTGGGTTTTGACAAATAACCGTTGTTGATTCAAAAAGCAATTTAAAATCAACGGTTGAAAATTAAAGATAGATAGTAACAGTAAATACACATATCACACACAGGAGAGAAGCACATCTACACGCAACATGACAGACTGTCACACGGGCACAAGGAACTATGCATCAGAAATACTGACACACGTGTTGCTGTCTCAGCTTCAGAGTCAGTACCAATGGGTACACACACTCTGATTGAGTTACCTTCTGGACTAGACATCTTCTGATCAAGAAGTATCATAGTCAGAGGTTCTGATCCATCTTCACTCTGGACAAAAGTCCATGTTCAGATTTTTCAGAATAAAATTAAATCTATCCTCTGCTAAGGGCTTTGTAAAGATATCTGCCCATTGATGGTCAGTATCAACAAACTTCAGAAGAAGTACGCCCTTCTGTACATAATCTCTAATAAAGTGATACTTTACCTCAATGTGCTTTGCCCTTGAATGCAAGATAGGATTCTTACTCAATGAGATTGCAGCAGTGTTATCACAATAGATTGGGATATTGCTCTCAAGGATCTGATAATCCTCCAGCTGATGTTTCATCCAGAGCATCTGAGTGCTGCATATTGCTGCTGAGATATATTCTGCCTCTGCAGTTGATAGTGCAATGGTTGATTGCCTCTTGCTTGCCCATGAGACTAGATTGCTTCCCAGAAATTGACAATTTCCAGAAGTACTTTTTCTCTCTGTTCTATCTCCAGCATAATCAGCATCAGAATAACCTGAAAGCTTATACTCTGATGTTTTCTTATACATCAAGCCAAGGTTAGTGGTGCCTTTCAGATACCTTAGGATCCTCTTAACAGCCGTTAAGTGGGTTTCCCTTGGATCTGATTGGAAACGAGCACATAAATGAACACTAAATAGTATGTCTGGCCTAGATGCAGTTAAGTATAGAAGTGAACCTATCATGCCACGATAGAGCTTCTGACATACTTTACCACTTTTATCTTCTTTCTCAAGAATGCATGTAGGATGCATTGGAGTCTTGGCCACTGTAGATTCCAGCATATTGAACTTCTTCAGAAGTTCTTTAGTGTACTTGCTCTGATGGATATATGTTCCTTCTGGTGTTTGATCAACTTGTATTCCCAGAAAGTACTTTAATTCTCCCATCATACTAATCTCAAATTCAGCCTGCATCATCTCAGAAAATTCTTTGCATAGAGATTGATTAGCAGAACCAAATATAATATCATCAACATAAATTTGCACAATTAAGATATCATCTTTATAAGTCTTGCAAAAAAGAGTTGTATCTACTTTACCCCTTACAAACTCATTCTCCAGAAGGAATGAGCTGAGTCTCTCATACCATGCTCTGGGAGCTTGCTTCAGACCATAGAGGGATTTCTTCAGTTTGAACACATGGTCTGGGTTCTTCTCATCTTCAAAACCTGGGGGTTGATGAACGAAGACTTCCTCTGATATATAACCATTTAGGAAGGCACTCTTGACATCCATCTGATGAAGTACTATGTTGTGATTCACTGAGAAAGAGATCAGCAGTCTGATTGCTTCTAGTCTAGCTATTGGAGCAAATGTTTCAGTGTAGTCAATTCCTTCCTGCTGACTGTAGCCTTGAGCAACTAGCCTTGCCTTGTTTCTCACTACATCTCCTTTCTCATTCAGCTTGTTTCTGAAAACCCATTTGGTTTCAATCACATGGCGTAATGTAAAAATGAAATAGTTGCTAAGAACCAGATTGCTAAGTTAGAAGAAATAGTTGCTTGTGATGCCTCTGAGTGTAAAAATGAATCCAAGTATGAAAAGTCTTTTCAAAGATTCCTAGCTAAAAGCGTAGATAGAAGCTTAATGGCTTCAATGATCTATGGCGTAAGCAGAAATGGAATGCATGGCATTCTAGACCTGATAGAAATGAGCCTACTGTGTCTAAAGCTAAATCTTTATATGAATTCTTTTTTCCCTCTGGTACCATATTGCTTGAATCTGTACCAGCTAAAGTTGCTAAACCCCATCTCAAAAAGGGAACTTTCTCCATGTCTAAATATCAAGCTAAAATTCCTTTACATTACAATGTTGAGAAACCCAAGGTGATCAGAACCTCTGGGGTAACTAACAAGAAAGCACCCAGAAAGTAGGTACCTAAGGACAAGATTATCTATGTTGCAGATATCCTTGATAGCTCCACTGAAACACCAATCATGGTATCTGGACAGTGGATGCTCGCGTCACATGACGGGAGAAAGGCGTATGTTCCAAGAGCTAAAACATAAGCCTGGAGGTGAAGTTTGCTTTGGTGGGAACGAAAAAGGGTAAAATTGTTGGTACTGGTACTATTTGTGTAGATAGTAGTCCAAGCATTGACAATGTTTTATTGGTAGACGGTTTAACTCATAACTTATGGTCTATAAGTCAATTAGTTGACAAGGGTTATGATGTTATTTTCAATCAAAAGTCTTGCAGGTCTGTAAGTCAGATCGATGGCTCTGTTCTGTTTAACAGTAAGAAGAAGAACAACATTTATAAGATCACATTATCTGAGTTGGAGGCTCAGAATGTGAAGTGCCTTCTGTCTGTTAACGAAGAGCAATGGGTATGGCATAGACGGTTAGGGCATGCCAGTATGAGAAAGATTTCTCAGCTGAGTAAGCTAAACCTTGTCAGGGGCTTACCCTCTCTGAAGTTCTCTTCAGACGCTCTTTGTGAAGCATGTCAGAAAGGCAAATTCACTAAAGTCCCTTTCAAGGCAAAGAATGTTGTCTCAACCTCAAGGCCGTTAGAACTTCTGCATATCGACCTTTTTGGACCAGTGAAAACTGAGTCTATAGGTGGCAAGAGATATTAGATGGTCATCGTTGACGACTATAGCCGCTGGACATGGGTAAAATTTCTATCCCGCAAGGATGAGGCTCATGCTGTGTTCTCTACCTTCATAGCCCAAGTGCAAAACGAGAAGGCTTGTAGGATTGTGCTTGTCAGAAGTGACCATGGTGGAGAGTTTGAGAATGACAAGTTTGAGAGTCTGTTTGATTCCTATGGAATTGCACATGATTTCTCTTGTCCCAGAACTCCTCAACAAAATGGTGTTGTTGAGAGGAAGAACAGAACTCTTCAGGAGATGGCTAGAACCATGCTCCAAGAAACTGGCATGGCTAAGCACTTTTGAGCAGAGGCAGTAAACACAACGTGTTACATTCAGAACAGAATCTCTGTGAGACCAATTCTGAATAAGACTCCTTATGAATTGTGGAAGAATATAAAGCCCAACATTTCTTACTTTCATCATTTTGGTTGTGTTTGTTATGTTCTCAATACTAAGGATATATTGCATAAATTTGATGCTAAGACATCTAAATGTCTATTACTTGGTTACTCTGATAGATCTAAAGGTTTTAGATTTTATAATACTGATGCTAAGACTATTGAAGAGTCTAATCATGTTAGATTTGACGATAAGCTTGACTCTGATCAGTCAAAGCTAGTTGAGAAGTTTGCAGATTTGAGCATAAATGTTTCTGACAAAGGCAAAGCTCCAGAGGAAGCTAAGCCAGAGGAAGATGATCCAGAAGAAGCTGGTCCCTCTGATTCACAACCTCAGAAGAAAAGCAGAATCATTGCATCACATCTTAAGGAATTGATTCTAGGCAACAAAGATGAACCAGTCGGAACCAGATCAGCCTTCAGACCCTCTGAAGAGACCTTGCTCAGTCTGAAAGGATTGGTGTCCTTAATTGAACCCAAGTCCATAGATGAAGCTCTTCAGGACAAGGATTGGATTCTGGCTATGGAAGAAGAGCTGAATCAATTTTCCAAGAATGATGTTTGGAGCTTAGTGGAGAAACCTCAAAGCGTCCATGTGATTGAAACCAAATGGGTTTTCAGAAACAAGCTGAATGAGAAAGGAGATGTAGTGAGAAACAAGGCAAGGCTAGTTGCTCAAGGCTACAGTCAGCAGGAAGGAATTGACTACACTGAAACATTTGCTCCAATAGCTAGACTAGAAGCAATCAGACTGCTGATCTCTTTCTCAGTGAATCACAACATAGTACTTCATCAGATGGATGTCAAGAGTGCCTTCCTAAATGGTTATATATCAGAGGAAGTCTTCGTTCATCAACCCCCAGGTTTTGAAGATGAGAAGAACCCAGACCATGTGTTCAAACTGAAGAAATCCCTCTATGGTCTGAAGCAAACTCCCAGAGCATGGTATGAGAGACTCAGCTCATTCCTTCTGGAGAATGAGTTTGTAAGGGGTAAAGTAGATACAACTCTTTTTTGCAAGACTTATAAAGATGATATCTTAATTGTGCAAATTTATGTTGATGATATTATATTTGGTTCTGCTAATCAATCTCTATGCAAAGAATTTTCTGAGATGATGCAGGCTGAATTTGAGATTAGAATGATGGGAGAATTAAAGTACTTTCTGGGAATACAAGTTGATCAAACACCAGAAGGAACATATATCCATCAGAGCAAGTACACTAAAGAACTTCTGAAGAAGTTCAATATGCTGGAATCTATAGTGGCCAAGACTCCAATGCATCCTACATGCATTCTTGAGAAAGAAGATAAAAGTGGTAAAGTATGTCAGAAGCTCTATCGTGGCATGATAGGTTCACTTCTATACTTAACTGCATCTAGGCCAGACATACTATTTAGTGTTCATTTATGTGCTCGTTTCCAATCAGATCCAAGGGAAACCCACTTAACTGCTGTTAAGAGGATCCTAAGGTATCTGAAAGGCACCACTAACCTTGGCTTGATGTATAAGAAAACATCAGAGTATAAGCTTTCAGGTTATTGTGATGCTGATTATGCTGGAGATAGAACAGAGAGAAAAAGTACTTCTGGAAATTGTCAATTTCTGGGAAGCAATCTAGTCTCATGGGCAAGCAAGAGGCAATCAACCATTGCACTATCTACTGCAGAGGCAGAATATATCTCAGCAGCAATATGCAGCACTCAGATGCTCTGGATGAAACATCAGCTGGAGGATTATCAGATCCTTGAGAGCAATATCCCAATCTATTGTGATAACACTGCTGCAATCTCATTGAGTAAGAATCCTATCTTGCATTCAAGGGCAAAGCACATTGAGGTAAAGTATCACTTTATTAGAGATTATGTACAGAAGGGCGTACTTCTTCTGAAGTTTGTTGATACTGACCTTCAATGGGCAGATATCTTTACAAAGCCCTTAGCAGAGGATAGATTTAATTTCATTCTGAAAAATCTGAATATGGACTTTTGTCCAGCATGAAGATGGATCAGAACCTCTGACTATGATACTTCTTTATCAGAAGATGTCTAGTCCAGAAGGTAACTCAATCAGAGTTTATGTACCCATTGGTGCTGACTCTGAAGCTGAGACAGTAAACGTGTGTCAGTATCTCTGATGCATAGTTCCTTGTGCCCGTGTGACAGTCTGTCGTAATGAGTGTTGATGTGCTTCTCTCCTGCGTGTGATATGTGTATTAACTGTTCTATGATGTCTTTAATTTTTAACCGTTGATTTAAAATTGCTTTTTGATCAACAACGGTTATTTTCAAAAACCCACTATACACACACGTTCTCCTACACTTACGGTTTTACCTTCTCTCTCTTCAGTTTTTCAAATCCTTATCCCCACGATCTCTCTCTCTCTCTATTCATCTTCTTCCTTTCTACCCAAAACCTTCAACCGCCTTCAAGATGGTGAGACAAAATAGAAACGAAGCTGCAGATGCAACCAGGTTTCCTCATATGGTAGTAGGTCAAGCTACAGGCCAATTGGGTCCTGAAGCTCCTAATCAAGGTCAAGATTCAGAGAAGATGATTCCGATTGCAGAACGGGGATGTGTCGTTCACTGCATTTATGCTCCGGAAGAACTCCAAGTGCTTGCTGAATGGAGATTCGACCTGGATAATATAGCTGCAAATGGGTATGATCTTCGTCCTAAAGTTCAAGTTCAGGGATGGGAAGAGTATTTCAACAAGCTTAGAGGTCCAATTTATGACAAATTGGTCAAGGAATTCTGGAAGCATGCCGACTGCGATGACACTCAAGTGGTTTCTTACATTGCTGGAAGAAGGATAATCATCACTAAGAAGTCCATTGTGAATCTGCTGGGTGCACACACTGGAACTGGGTATAGATTCCAACTGACAGAATCGAAGTTGAAACCCAAAACAAAGGAAGAAACCAACAAGGCTCTTTACACCAACTACAAACCTGGCAAGAGCGACTACAAGGTGGTGGATCTTCATCCCAAGCTCAGAATCTGGCACAAGATTCTGCTACACTACATCAACCAGAGGCCAAAGGGAAGCTCTCCTGATTAAATTAATTTCTGCCAGAAGACAATGCTGTTCTTCATTCAGGATAAGAGGAAGATCTGCCTTCCTTTCTTCTTGTTCTCTTACCTGAAAGAATGCATCAGGAAGTCCAGAACTACTGCCTCCATCAAATCTGCCATCAAGTACATCCCCTTTGGGAGACTGCTCTCAGATCTCTTCATTGAGAGTAAATTCGTAGAAGATCTGATCAAGGCAGGGTGCACAGAGGATCTATCAACAATTGTAAGTGATGTCTTCACATCCACATCTTTGAAGAAGATGGGATTGGTCAAGAAGAAGATAGCCCCTGCTCATGAAGATACTTCTGATGAAGTAAGACAAAGAAGAGTGCCTCTGGATGATTTCCCTTTGTGGACCCAAGCAGACAACCTAGAAGCTATTTTGTGCTACATTGATGATCTGAAGCAACAAGGGTTTGAGATTGATGTAGACGAGTTCTTCAGGCGATTTCCACCAGCTCCAGAGTTTGACTCTCCTCCCAAGAGGAAAGTTCAGAGAAAAATGGTCTTGGAGGAATCTTCTAAGGAGTCTGATGTTCCTCTGAAGAAGAAGAAGAAGGAGGCTGACAATCCTAAGAGGAAGCATGATGAAACCACCAAGCCTGATGATGGTGATGATGGTGACAATGACGATGGTCCTTCTCCTCCAAAGAAAAAGAAGAAGCAAGTCAGAATTGTGGAGAAGCATACCCGTGTGGAACCTGCTGGTGCAGTCATCAGAATGGAGACTTCGGCTAGAGTGACTCGGTCTGCCGTGCGTTCATCAAGTAAGTCTGCTGTCACTGAATCTGATGATGATTTAAATTCACTTGACGCACTCCCCATCTCTGCGTTGCTCCAACGCTCTTCTAACCCACTCACTCCTATCCCTGAGTCCCAATCAGCTGCACAAACCACTTCTCCACCCAATTCACCAAGATCTTCCTTCTTCCAACCTTCCCCACATGAAGCAGCTCTTTGGAACATGCTTCAGAACCAACCTTCTAGACCCTCTGAACCAACCTCACCCATTACGATCCAATACAACCCACTAACCTCTAAACCCATCATTCTTGACCAACCAGAACTTGAACAACCAGAACCTGAACCCAGAACGTCTGATCACTCTGTCCCTAGAGCATCAGAACGTCCTGATCGTAGAATTGCTGATACAGATTCTTCCACTCCCTATACTTCTGTATGTTTTCCTACCAACGTTGCTGACTCCTCACCTTCCAACAATTCTGAGTCACTTCGTAAATTTCTAGAAGTCAGGAAAGAAAAAGAGTCTGCCATTCCTGAGTACTACCTCACAGTACCAAGCCCTAGGAGATACCCTGGACCTAGACCAAAATGTCCAGTTTACCCAGATGATCCTATCTAGGCTGACCCCTTGCATGAAGCAGACCCTTTAACCCAACAAGTCCAACCTGACCAAGTTCATCAAGAGCCCATTCAACCAGAACCAGAAAACTCTGTGTCTAATCACTCTTCGGTTAGATCACCACATCCTCAGGTTGAAACCTCTGAACCAAACCTTGGAACCTCTGAACCAAATGTCCAAACTTTTGATATTGGTTCTCCTCAAGGTGCCTCTGAGGCAAACAGCAACAACCACCCAACCTCTCCTGAAACCAACCTCTCCATTGTTCCCTACACATATCTCAGGCCAACCTCTCTCTCTGAGTGCATCAGTGTTTTTAATCATGAAGCTTCACTGCTGATACGCAATGTGCAAGGTCACACGACCTGAGTGAGAACGCTGACTCTGTTGCTGAAGAATGGAATAGTCTGAGCACTTGGTTAGTTGCTCAGGTTCCTGTTATGCTGAGTCATCTCACTGCAGAAAGGGATCAGAGGATTGAGGCTGCTAGGCAGCGGTTTACAAGAAGAGTGGCTCTGCATGAACAACAGCAAAGAACTAAGTTACTTGAAGCTGTTGAAGAGGCCAGAAGAAAGAAATAGCAAGCAGAAGAAGCTGCACAAGCTGAACATGCAAGATTAGAAGCTGAGAGACTTGAAGCTGAAGCTGAAGCTCTTAGATGTCAAGCTCTTGCACCAGTGGTCTTCACTCCTGCTGCTTCTGATTCCACTCTAGCTCATCAATCTGCTCAAAATGTTCCTTCTAGCTCTACACAGCCAAGTTCTTCCAGACTTGATATCATGGAACAACGTCTCTATTCTCATGAGACTCTGCTGATGGACATGAAGCAAATTCTTCAAGAACTTCTGCGTCGCTCTGATAAACCTTAGTTTTAGGATTTCTTTCGTTTTTCTTAACTTATTTATTTTTATTTCTATTTTATTTGCATTACTTGCTATGTTTTGCTTACTAGTAGATTATCATTGCATATATATAAATGACCTTGTGTTTGCAAAATCCTTTTCTTTATACATAATACTTTATGTTTATTACATCATACATTTTGTCCCTAACTCTAGAATGGAGGATCCCTCCTCATTCTTCTGCATTCTTGGCGCTGCTCTACCCTCTCTTTCTCCAGACGATCCAATGAATACTGGATGTTGTTGAGTTTGATGTTCAGCTCGTCCCTCTCCAGACTATCCTCTGTCGTCTTGAGTCTCTTTTCCATAGCTTCCTTCTCTTCAAGCAATTTCAGCTCAAGCTGGCTGAGTTCCTGAACTTCCTCCACGAAGGCAAGGAATTCTTTCAAATCCTTCTCCAGCTCTGGACAAAGGTCTTCGTCAAGCAGTGTCTTCGTCAGCTCGTGTATCGTTCGTGTACCATCAGGGTGTCGGATGTTAAGGAACATGTCTTCCTCGAAGGCTTTCCTTCTGAGCTCTTCCAGTGCGAACATGTATGAAGCCATTTCTTTTTATGGTATTGATCGAGTTGTGAAGCTTACCCTCTTCTAAATCGCTTTATATAAGCTTCATTCTCTCCTTGGAAGTTATTTCTCTTATAGTTTCTCGAGGTTAAGTCCTTGGTAACTGAAGCTTCTATTTACTCTCGTGGCCGGTGGTAAACGTTCCTCTTTTGCATTAACTCCCTTCTTTAATTCGCTTATCTCTCATTCATGCATCGTTTATTTCTCCATTTTTTTAACTTAGACCTTCTCTAAGGGGGAGTACCTTGTACTTCAAGCTAAGTTTTTCACACCCCACACTTTTTGCTTATGACAAAAAGGGGGAGTACACCCAGTTTTTGATGTGTAAGCTGTGTTAGTGTGATTTATTTTTTCCTTTGGAGAATTTAAAAGTTCCACCTTTATGACCATAGATGTGTCACTGGGAAAATACAAGAAATATATTTCACTTCTTCTGAAGTGATTCTATTTGACTCTGATACCACTTATCGTTGACTCTGAATACTTATGCGCTCTGATTATTTATTTCATCTATGTCATATACTTTCACTCTGAACTCTTATATTATTTAGCTCAGAATCTAGACATTTCTAACGTTTTCATTAAGTCTTAGATTCAGGGGGAGCTATGCTCAGAATCAAGCTGTGACTTGGATTCAGAATGAGCAAAATAAACTATTCACATCAGGATAAGTCTTATTCTTTATCTCTAAACTCTGAGTGAATTCAGTTTATTGTTTAAGAATTGTTCATCAAAATACTTGGTTTTGTCATCATCAAAAAGGGGAAGATTGTAAGATCAAGCTTTGATCGAGTAGTACAACACCATGTTTTGATGATTACAAGTTAACATTTTAGTATGAACAATTATGGTACTCTAACGTGTTTTTCTGAGTGTGCTATTTACAGGCTCTGACCTCAATTCAATCTCACACAAATCAGAAGCACTGTGCTTAAAGAGTGACCCAAGCAACGCTTTCGCAACATCTATGTTCACTCTGAACAGTAGAAAAGCTTCAGAAGATCTCAAGCCTTACAAGCTCTGATATGGACTCAGTCACTTGAAGCTCTGATGATCCAGAAGATCTGACAACCCAGAGACTCTGAAGGCTCAGAAGTTCTGATGGTGTAGAAGACTCTGAAGATCCAGAAGCTGAAGAGTGAAGACTCTGAAGTGCAGAAGCAACTGGCTCTGAATACCATGTACTGATCCTCTGAAGTGAAGATCAGAAGGTACAGCGGTCAGAGAATCCAAGCTTCCTTCTGACTCTGATCAATCAGCTTCACAAGTTCCAACACGAAGCGCTCCTCTGATCAGAAGTCTACGAGGTTAAGGTCAAGTCACT
Source organism: Lotus japonicus (assembly GCF_012489685.1). NCBI lineage: Eukaryota > Viridiplantae > Streptophyta > Magnoliopsida > Fabales > Fabaceae > Lotus > Lotus japonicus. Next base: position 72,756,445 of record NC_080041.1, read on the forward strand.
ATCCAAAGTACAAAAGCAAAGTGTACTATCCTGACGACCTACCTAACATCCTCAGCCACAGCAGAAGCTGGAATTTCCAGAACTGCCCTCCAACGGTAGCATTTCCATGCAACGTTCAAACCCTAATCCTTGGAGTATAAATAGAGGCTGAAGATTGAAAGAAGTGGCTAGAAGCACTTACATACGCGCAAGAAAGATTCAAACCTTCTAAGCTTTCTTTCATCTTGAATTTCATAGTGTTTACTATAAGCTTTTTAGAAGCATTCTCTTTGTAAACAAGAACTTCATATACAGTTGTATAGTTTGCCTTTAGGAGATCAAGGTTGATCGGATCCTAGAGAAGACTAAGAGAGTGAATATTAGTGTGAGCTAAGTCAGTGTATTGTTAGTCACTTGTAGGTTTCAAGTGCAGTTGTAACACATACCTGATTAGTGGATTGCCTTCATTCTAAGAAGGAAGAAATCACCTTAACGGGTGGACTGGATTAGCTTGAGGGATTTATGAAGTGAACCAGGATAAAATCCTTGTGTGCTTTTCTATCTCTTATCTTAAGCACTTTATTTGTCACGAAAGATTTGTCAAAATCTTTAAGGTGGAAGTTTTATCTTGAAAACGTTATTCAAACCCCCCCTTTCTACCGTTTTTTATACCTTCACTTGGGGTGTGAAAAACGTAGCTTGAAGTACGAGGTATGGAGAATTAATTAATGATGAAAAAGAGATTAGCGAATTAAAGAAAGAATTAATGCATGTGTAGAACGTTTACCACCGGCCACGGGAGTAAATAGAAGCTTCAGTTACCAAGGACTTATCCTCGAGAAACTGCAGTAGCAATAACTTTCGAAGAGAAGAGAATGCTTATATAAAGCGATTAGGAGCACATTAAGCTTCACAACACGATCAATTCCAAATATAAGAAAATGGCATCATACATGGTTGCATTAGAAGAGCTCAGAAAGAAGGCCTTTGAAGAGGATTTGTTCTTGAATGTTAGGCATCCAGATGGTTCAAGAACCATACATGAGCTTATCACCACGCTGCTGGGAGAGGATCTTAGTCCAGAGTTGGAAAAAGATCTGAAGGAGTTCCTCTACTTCGTGGAGGAGATTCAGGAGCTGTGCCAGCTGGAGCTGAATCTGCTGGAAGAGAAAGAAGCAGTGGAGAAGAAACTCGAGACGATGGAAGAAGGTCTGGAGAAGGATGAGCTGAACAATATGCTCGGCAACATAGAATACACACTCGATCGTCTGGAGAAAGATAGAGTGGAGCAGCGCCAAGAATGTAGAAGAATGAGGAAGGATCCTCCATTCTAGACTAACGTAGATGTATGATGTAATATGTAATGATTTCATATATATATAAAGAAAAAGTTTTCAAGCATATGTTATGATAAATGCAATAAGAACTATGAAATAAACAATCACTTAAGGAAATAAATAGATATAACACAAAGAAGCAAATATTTTAAAGTTATGAAAATAAAGGAAAATCAATTAAAGAAGAAAAACGAGAGAAATCCTAAGAACTAGGGCTTTGCAGAGCGACGCAGAAGTTCTTGAAGTGCTTGATTCATGTTGACCAAGAGAGTCTCATGAGTGTTGAGACGTTGTTCCAAAATGTCAAGTCTGGAAGAACTTGTTTGAGTAGAAGTAGATGGAACATCCTGAGCAAGTGAGGAGCTTGAGTGGATTGTGAGGCAGCACTTGTGAAAGGCACTGGTGCAAGAACTTGACACCTGAGAGCTTCAGCTTCAGCCTGTAGCCTTTCAGCTTCTAACTTTGCAATTTCAATTTGTTCAGCTTCTAAGCGTGCAACTTCTTCTGCTTGTTCTTTCTTCTTTCTTGCTTCCTCAATAGCTTCAAGTAACTCAACCCGTAGCTGTTGTTCATGCAGAGCCACTCTTCTGTCGAAACGCTGCCTAGCAGCTTCAATCGTCTGATCCCTTTCAGCTGTGAGATGACTCATCATAATAGGAACTTGATCAATCATCCAATTACACAGATGATCCCATTCTTCAGCAACAGAGTCAGGATTCTCATTAAGGTCGGTGTGACCTTGCACATTGCGAATCCTTAATGATGCTTCATAATTAAACACACTGATTGAAGTATGGAGTTTGGCTTGAGATATGTATAGGGAACAATGGAGAGATTGGTTTCAGGAGAAGTGGGGTGGTTACTGCTATTGGCCTCAGAAACACCTTGAGGAGAACCAACATCTAGTGGTTGGACATTTGAAGTGTTGATCTCAAGGTTAGGCTGAGAGGTTTCAACCTCAGGGTTTGGAGATCTAACCGAGGAGTGGTTAGAGACTGAATGTTCTGGTTGAATAGGTTCTGGTTGAACGAGAAGAGCTGGTTGGATGGGTTGAGATGAAGGAGATGCTGCATTCAGAGGGACTACTTGAATGGGATGATCTGGATCAACTAGACGTTCTGGTCTAGGTCCAGGGTATCTCCTTGGGCTAGGTACAGTATGGTAGTACTCAGGAATGGCAGACTCTTTTTCTTTCGCAATTTGATCAAATTTGCGAATGGATTCAGAGTTATTGGAGGGTGAGGAGTCAGCAACATTTGTGGGAAAAGATACAGAGGGACAAGGAGTTGTGTTTTCTGTATCAGTTGTTTTGCGAACAGGATGATCTGATTCTCTAAGGACAGAGTGATCAGAGGTTCTGGGTTCAGGTAGAGATTGTTCTAAGATAATGGGTTCAGAGGTTTGTGGGTTGTATTGAATGGTTATGGGTGAGGTAGGTTCAGAGGGTCTTGGAGTCTGAAGCATGTTCCAAAGAGGTGCTTCTTCATGAGAAGGTTGAAAAAATGAAGATCTAGGCGAAGTGGGTGGAGAGGTGGTTTGTTCAGCTGGTTGAGACTCTTGAATAGGAGAGAGTGGGGTAGCAGTTCGATTAAGAAGTGCAGAGATTGGGAGTGCATCAAAAGCGCTTAAATCATCATCAATAAATGTAACAACGGACTTACTTGATGATCTCACTGCAGACCGAGTAACTCTGGCAGGAGCCTTAGTTCTGGATACCTCAACAGCTGGTTCCACACGGGTTGGCTTCTCCACAATCCTCACTTGCTTCTTTTTCTTCTTTGGTGGACGAGCATCATCATCATTACCATCAGATGGAGCATCTGCCTTGGTGGGTTCCTCATGCTTCCTCTTAGGCTTGTCATTCTTCTTCTTCTTCTGATCAATACCGTCAGAGGGATCAGACTCTTCAGAGGATTCCTCTATTATGACTTTTCTCTTCTTCTTCTTCTTGGGAGGAGAGTCAAACTCTGGGGCTGGTGGCAGGGTTCTGAAGAACTCGTCCACATCTATTTCATAACCTTGTTGCCTCAAGTCATCTAGATGGTGCAAGATAGCAACTAGATCATCTGCTTGGGACCACAGAGGGTAATTGATCAGATGGACTCTTCTCTGTCTGACTTCATCAGAGGTATCTTCATGATCAGGTGCAACCTTTATCTTGATCAATCCCATCTTCTTCATGGATGTGGAGGTGAAGACATCACCAGCAACGGTCTACAGATCCTCTGTGCAGCCTGCTGTAATCAGATCTTCTATCAATTTGCTCTCAATGAAGAGGTCTGAGAGCAATCTTCCAAAAGGAATGTATCTAATAGCAGACTTTAGAGAAGCAGTTGTTCTGGACTTCCTGATGCATTCTTTGAGGTAGGAGAACAGGAAGAAGGGAAGGCAGAACTTCTTGCGATCCTGAATGAAGAACAGCATCACTTTCTGACAAAAGTTGATGTAGTCTGGAGAGCTTCCCTTTGGTCTCTGATTGATGCAATGAAGCAGAATCTTGTGCGAAATCCTCAGCTTAGGGTGAAGTAGAATCTCTGATGGAGTTACCTTCTGATGGAGTTACCTTCTGAACTAGACATCTTCTGATAAAGAAGCATCATAGTCAGAGGTTCTGATCCATCTTCATGCTAGACAAAAGTCCATATTCAGATTTTTCAAAATGAAATTAAATCTTTCCTTAGCTAAGGGCTTTGTAAAGATATCTGCCCATTGATGGTGAGTATCAACAAACTTCAGAAGAAGTACGCCCTTCTGAACATAATCTCTAATAAAATGATACTTTACCTCAATGTGTTTTGCCCTTGAGTGTAAGATAGGATTCTTACTCAGTGAGATTGCAGCAGTGTTATCACAATAGATTGAGATGTTGCTCTCAAGGATTTGATAATCCTCCAGCTAATGTTTCATCCAGAGCATCTGAGTGCTGCAAATTGCTGCTGAGATATATTCTGCCTTTGCAGTGGATAGTGCTATGGTTGACTGCATCTTGCTTGCCCATGAGACTAAGTTGCTTCCCAGAAATTGACAATTTCCAGAAGTGCTTTTTCTCTCGGTTCTATCTCCAGCATAATCAGCATCACAGTAACCTGAAAGCTTATACTCAGATGTTTTCTTATACATCAAGCCAAGGTTAGTGGTACCTTTCAGATATCGCAGAATCCTCTTAACAGCAGTTAAGTGGGTTTCCCTCAGATCTGATTGGAAGCGAGCACATAGATGAACACTAAACAGAATATCTGGCCTAGATGCAGTTAAGTATAGAAGTGATCCTATCATACCACGATAGAGCTTCTGACAAACTTTACCACTTGCATCTTCTTTCTCCATGATACATGTAGGATGCATTGGAGTCTTAGCAATTGTAGATTCTGTCATGTTGAAGTTCTTCAGAAGTTCTTTAGTGTACTTGCTCTGATGGATGTATGTCCCTTCTGGTGTTTGATCAACTTGTATGCCCAGAAAGTACTTGAGTTCTCCCATCATACTCATTTCAAATTCAGCCTGCATCATCTCAAAAAATTCTTTGCATAGAGATTGATTAGCAGAACCAAATATAATATCATCAACATAAATTTGCACAATTAAGATATCATCTTTGTAAGTTTTGCAAAAGAGAGTTGTATCTACTTTACCCCTTACAAACTCATTTTCCAGAAGGAATGAGCTGAGTCTCTCATACCATGCTCTGGGAGCTTGCTTCAGACCATAGAGAGATTTCTTCAATTTGAAAACATGGTTAGGGTTCTTCTCATCTTCAAAGCCTGGGGGTTGATTAACATAGACTTCCTCTGAGATGTAACCATTTAGGAAGACACTCTTAACATCCATCTGATGAAGAATTATGTTATGATTCACTGAGAAAGAGATCAACAGTCTGATTGCCTCTAGTCTTGCTACAGGAGCAAATGTTTCAGTATAGTTCTATTCCTTCCTGCTGACTATAGCCTTGAGCAACTAGCCTTGCTTTGTTTCTGACTACATCTCCTTTCTCATTTAGCTTGTTTCTGAACACCCATTTGGTTCCAATCACATGAACGCTTTGAGGTTTCTTCACAAGGCTCCAAACATCATTCTTGGAAAACTGATTCAGTTCTTTTTCCATAGCCAGAATCCAGTCCTTGTCTTGAAGAGCTTCATCAATTGACTTGGGTTCAATAAAGGACACCAATCCTTTCAGACTGAGCAAGGTCTCTTCAGAGGGTCTGAAGGCTGATCTGGTTCTGACTGGTTCATCTTTGTTACCCAGAATCAATTCCTTAGGATGAGCTGCAGTGATTCTGCTTTTCTTCTGAGATTGTGAATCAGAGGGATCAGCTTTTTCTGGTTCATCTTCCTCTGGCTCAGCTTCCTCTGGAGCTTTGCCTTTGTCAGAAACATTTATACTTAAATCTGCAAATTTCTCAATTAGCTTTGACTGATCAGAGTCAAGCTTATCATCAAATCTAACATGAATAGATTCTTCAATTGTTTTAGCATCAGTATTATAAAATCTGAAACCTTTAGATCGATCAGAATAACCAAGTAATAGACATTTAGAAGACTTAGCATCAAACTTATGCAATCTATCCTTAGTGTTAAGAACATAACAAACACAACCAAAAGGATGAAAATAAGAAATGTTGGGTCTTATTTTCTTCCACAATTCATAAGGAGTCTTATTCATAATTGGTCTCACAGAGATTCTGTTCTGAATGTAACATATTGTGTTTACTGCCTCTGCCCAAAAGTGCTTAGCCATGCCAGTTTCTTGGAGCATGGTTCTAGCCATCTCCTGAAGAGTTATGTTCTTCCTCTCAACAACTCCATTTTGTTGAGGAGTTCTGGGACAAGAGAAATCATGTGCAATTCCATAGGAATCAAACAGACTCTCAAACTTGTCATTCTCAAACTCTCCACCATGGTCACTCCTGACACGCACAATCCTACAAGCCTTCTCGTTTTGCACTTGGGCTATGAAGGTAGAGAACACAGAATGAGACTCATCCTTGCGGGTTAGAAATTTTACCCATGTCCAGCGGCTATAGTCGTCAACAATGATCATCCCATATCTCTTGCAACCTATAGACTCAGTTTTCACTGGTCCAAACAGGTCGATATGCAGAAGTTCCAACGGCCTTGAGGTAGAGACAACATTCTTTGCCTTAAAATGGACTTTTGTGAATTTGCCTTTCTAACATGCTTCACAAAGGGCATCTGAAGAGAACTTCAGAGTGGGTAAGCCCCTGACAAGGTTGAGCTTACTTAGCTGAGAAATCTTTCTCATACTGGCATGCCCTAACCGTCTATGCCATACCCATTGCTCTTCATTAACAGAAAGAGGGCACTTCACATTCTGAGATTCCAACTCAGATAATCTGATCTTATAAATGTTGTTCTTCGTCTTGCTGTTAAAAAGAACAGAGTCACCGATCTGACTTACAGCCCGACAGGACTTTTGATTGAAAATAACATCATAACCCTTGTCAGCTAATTGACTTATAGACAATAAGTTATGAGTTAATCCGTCTACCAATAAAACATTATCAATGCATGGACTTCTATCTACACAAATAGTACCAGTACCAACTATTTTACCCTTCTCGTTGCCACCAAAGCCAACTTTGCCTCCAGGCTTAAGTTTTAGCTCTTGGAACATACACCTTTCTCCCTTCATGTGACGCGAGCATCCACTGTCCAGATACCATGATTGGTGTTTCAGTGGAGCTATCAAGGATATCTGCAACATAGATAATCTTATCCTTAGGTACCCACTTTCTGGGTCCTCTCTTGTTAGTTCCCTCAGAGGTTTTGATCACCTTGGGTTTCTCAACATGATAGTGTAAAGGAATTTTTGCATGATATTTAGACATGGAGAAGGTTCCTTTTTTGAGAAGGGGGTTAGCAACTTTAACAGGTAATGGTTCAGGTAATATAGTACCAGAGGGTACAAAGAATTCATATAATGATTTAGCCTTAGGCATAGGAGGCTCATTTATATTAGGTCTAGAATAGCCAATGCCATGCATTCCATTTCTGCTTACGCCATAGATCATTGAAGCCATTAAGCTTTTGTCTACGCTTTTAGCCAGGAGTCTTTGAAATGATTTTTCATATTTAGATTCATGTTTACTATCAGAGGCATCACAAGCAATTATTTCTTCTAACTTAGCAATCTGGTTCTTAAGTACAGAGTTAGAATTCACTAAAGCATGATTATCATTTTTCAACTCAGAAATAATTTTCTCATGTTCAGAAGGAGTCTTAGAAGCAGCAGAGAAATCATTTGTCCACTTTTTATGCTTAGTCAATAAGGAGTTATACTTATCCATAATATCAGACAACGCATGTTTTAGTTCAGAGGTTGAGAAAGAAGCGGATACCTCATTTTCATCGTCTGAGTTAGGATCTTCTTCTGATGCTGAGTCAGAGTCAGTTGCTTCTTTTGACTCTGCTTCTTTGTCTTTGACAATAGCCATGAGTCCTTGGACTTCACCATCAGAGTCAACATCTTCTGACTCTGATTCGTCAAAAGTCACCATCAGACTTTTCTTTGTCTTGAAGTGCTTCTTTGGCTTCTTGTCCTTTTTCAGCTTTGGACAGTCACTTTTGTAGTGCCCTGATTCTTTGCACTCGAAACATGTGACTTCCTTGATTGAGGACTTCTTCTGGCCTGATGAGGATTCAGACTTTCCTTCGGCCTTTCCAGAGCCTCTGTACTTGCTCTACTTGTGCTTCCAGATGTGGTTGAGCCTTTTTGAGATCAGAGTCAGCTCATCTTCATCAGAATCTTCTGATGCTTCTTCAGATTCTTCTGCTTCAGCTTGGAGAGCTTTTGAATTCTCAGATTTAGCCTTCTCAGATTTGGATTTCAAGGCTATAAATTTCTTCCTCAGATCCTGCATCTCTGAGCGCTTCAGCTCATGACATTTCAGTATGCTCATGAGTTCTTCTAAACTCATATGCTCAACATCTCTTGTAAGCTCTATTGAAGTCACTAAAGGCATCCAGCTTTCAGGAAGACTTCTGATGACCCTTATGACATGATCTTTTGTAGTGTAGCTTTTGTTTAGAGGTCTTATTCCAGCTACAAGCAACAGAAATCTGGAAAACATGTCCTCAATGGACTCGTTAGGCTCCATGATGAAGGATTCATACTTCTGGATCAAAGACAGCGCCTTTGATTCTTTCACTTTCTTATTTCCTTCATGAGACATCTTCAAGGAATCAAAGATGCCCTTGGCAAACTCACGATCTGTAATCTTCTGGTACTCTTCATAGGAAATAGCTCTAAGAAGAATAGCTCTAGCTTTGTGGTGCTGTGAGTAGAGCTTCTTTTGCTCAGGAGTCATCTCTGATCTGGAGATCTTCTTGCCATCTGTATCAACTGGACGCTCATAGCCATCCACAATGATATCCCAGAGATCTGCATAGAAGCCCAGAAAGAAACTTTCTATTCTGTCTTTCCAATATTTGAACCTTTGACCATCGAACATGGGAGACTTTGCATTGTAGCCATCTTTTTGCGTTTCACTAGTGATAGCCATTTGTTTTTCACACCGGCCCGGATCACTAAACACTGTTAGGTGTGGTAATCAGAACTTGCGCTCTGATACCAATTGAATGTATGAAAAACGGTAGAAAGGGGGGGTTTGAATAACATTTTCAGAATAAAACTTCCACCTTAAGATTTTAGCAAATCTTTCGAGACACAAGTAAGGTGCTTAAGATAAGAGATTAGAAAAGCACACAAGGATTTTATCCTGGTTCACTTGATGAATCACTCAAGCTAGTCTAGTCCACCCGTTAAGGTGATTTCTTCCTTCCTAGAATGAAGGCAATCCACTAATCAGATAATTGTTACAACTGCACTTGAAACCTACAAGTGACTAACAATACACTGACTTAGCTCACACTAAGATTCACTCTCTTAGTCTTCTCTAGGATCCGATCAACCTTGATCTCCTAAAGGTAAACTAAACAACTGTTTAAGAAATATTGTTTACAAAGAAATTGCTTCTTAAAAGCTTGTAGTAAACACAATGAATTCAATGAAGAAAGAATGCTTAGAAGATTTGAATATAGCCAGCGCGTATGAGATTCTTGCAACCACATCTTTCAATCTTCAGCCTCTTTATATACTCCAAGGATTAGGGTTTGAACATTGCATGGGAATGCTACCGTTGGAGGGCAGATCTGGAATTTCTAGCTTCTGCTGTGGCTGAGAATGTTAGGTAGGTCGTCAGGATAGTACATTTGCTTTTGTACCTTGGATAGTGACTTGACCTTTAACCTTGTAGACTTCTGATCAGAGGAATGCTTCGTGTTGGAACTTGTGAAGCTTGTTGATCAGAGTCAGAGGGAAGCATGGATCCTCTGACCGTTGTATCTTCTGATTCTGAACTCAGAGGAGAAGTACTTGGTCTTCAGAGCCATTTTGCTTCTGGACTTCAGAGTCTTCACTTTTCAGCTTCTGGATCTTCAGAGTCTTCTACACCATCAGAACATCTGAACCTTCAGAGTGTCAGGGTTGTCAGAACGTCTGGATCTTCAGAACTTCAAGTGAGCTGAGTCCACATCAGAGCTTGATTGACTTTGGATCTTCTGAAGCTTTTCTACTATTCAGCTTGAACATAGAGATTGCGAAAGCGTTGCTTGGGTCACCCTTTAAGCACAGTGCTTCTGATTTGTGTGAGATTGTGTTAAGGTCAGAGCCTGTTAAGAGCACACTCAGAAAACACGTTAGAGTACCATAATTGTTCATACTAAAAAGTTAACTTGTAATCATCAAAATATAGAGTTGTACTACACGATCAAAACTTGATCTTACAAACCAATCCACTAATTTTCTTGGAGTCCCTGTAAGTCATTTCGGTGGTCTTAGGAATTGCTCCAAGCCTACAGAGGTGTGTTTTGGTTCCCTTTTGTTGGATAGTGGCGGATTTCTTGTCTTCATTTGGCTATATTTGAGAAATTGAAGATTGTAAACTGTCAAAGGCAGGGTCCTTTTGCTGTTGTTTTCGTTTTGTTGTTTAGCTGGGTGTGAATTAGAGATTGACTTATCACTATTTCTTGTGTTGGGCTCTCTCTAGTTCTGTCTTACTTGCTTCTTTTCCACTGTACATGGGTTGGGGCACCCCTTGTGCACCCATTTTACTGAAATAATTTCATTCACCAAACACTTTTATAGAGCTTTTAAGCTAGTCAAATAAGCTATAAGCTAGCTGAAATGGTATGCCAAACATAAGCTAGTCTTGAATTTTCTTAATACATGGTCCTTTTCCTTTTATAAGAGGCAAAAACTTAAATTACAATAAAATTCAGATTGCAAAAATCATTTGATGAAGCAAGCTAGGTTGTAACGAAATTATTATGTTTGGGTTCTATGTTGACAGACTACAACTAAAGGATGACTAGAGGCGGTCATTTTGCTCATTTAGCAGCAAAGTGGTTCAACAACTCACACCAGACTTGGCGCCACAAAGCAAACTACCTACGGTTATAAGCAACCGCCGGAACAGCCATCACTAGATGCGTCCAAAAAACTAACGGCTGCTTAAATTGCCATAAAACCAACTTTGTGATATGTTGTAATAGGTGCTACTTCATGACATCTAACACACACCACAAAGTAATTTATAGAACCACTATAAAAATATGTCCTATAGGAACTTGCATTCAGAATTTCTCTAATTAAAAATTCCAAATAAACTCAAACCTCTGGATTTAAAGAATTCTTCAGTGTAATGACACTATAGTGCCAACAAACAATTTAAGTTGTCTTTCTCATCTTCTCAGTTTGTAATGAATACACACTTTGACTAATTTTATCACATAACTTTTGGTTTCCAAATAGTTTTTTTGGGACTAGGTTGCCGTTTAGGTCGGCTGAGAAGGCAACGTAACAATTCTCTAATCAAGTGATTACTTGAGGAAGGGACTTTTTTCCTCAATGCAGGTTCCTAAGGCACTCCAAAAAGATCTTAATGATCTCTATTGAAGATTTTGTATTGAAATGGTGCCTACTAACTAAGGTGAGACGAAAACGGATAAAGAAAGACCTAAATCGGCTAAAAGTAAATGGCATACAAATACAACTGAATAAATAAAGTGTGGGAAAGGTGAATGGTTGGAAGACTATAAATGAATCCTAAAGGCTGAAAATTAAAGGCACTGAAATGTAAAGAAGAAAATAAATGCGGGAAATTTGTAGTTTGATTGATTGACGAGTAGATTTTCTGTAAAATGACATTTCCTCTATTTATAGAGACAAATTCGGCGAACCTACAACGTTTAATAACTCCCACCACTACTCGTCTTTACCGGCATAATTACATTTCATGGGGTGTTGAAAGTTTCTTCCTCTAATCAGCCTAGAAGCTTTGGTTAAGCCGAGCTTCTTGCTGCGGCTGGTTCTTCAAGTGTTAACCGCTTTCCCAATTTTCAAGGGACGAACCATTTGTTAAATTTTTTTGCTCGTATAGACCTTCTAGAACCTTTACAAAATATCTCCATTGTGAGTCTGAGGCCTATGTACCTCTCTCTGATCCTATTCAAGTTCAAACCTTTAGGCGATTTTTGTAAGACCCGGAATTAAATAGACTGTTTATTTATTTAATTTCCATTAATTATAGCAACGTGTACTATTTAATTAATTTTTTTTTTGAAAATGTAAGATATATTATTGATATAAAAGCCTGAGCCAAAACAGCAACATGCAAGGTACATGGTACAAGAGTCTGAGAAACAAAAACTCACCACCAACCCGCAAAATGGCAATAGCGTAATCCCAAGAAAGAGTCTCATAAAACATTTACTAGGAAAAATCCAATGAGATAAAAACCTAACAAGAAAAAAGAGTAACACAATCCTAGATAGCCATTTTGCAACTAAATACAATTATCAGACAACCCCTACTCTCAATAAAAAATCCAATGTCTCAGAGCAGGGTCAATCACAAAATTAATCCATCTTCAGAAATGGCAGACGCAAAATTTTCGTAATACAGGAAACAACACCAGCAAACAGCAACAACAACAGCACCATCAAACTGCATCAGCAACAGCAAATTAGAAACAGCAACAACAAAAAACAAACAAACAGCAGCAACAACCAACAACATCACCAGCAACATTAATAGTAACAACAACAACACCAACAGAAAATCCTATAGCAGGAAACAGAAACAGCAAATGGCATCCTTCAAAACGACCATTGCCTCATCAGACACCAACCAGCAATCCAAGCGACTCCGCAAACCATCATTGCGACCCGAATACCAAGTGAACTGTCCATTAACTAGAGGAAAATCAGATAAATTACTCTCATGCACAAACTGCTGAAAAGCTACATCACCAGCATCCAACGCCCCACCTGAGGAGAGTTCCGACCCCAACAAGACAGCATTAAAATCACCACCAATCCACCATGACTCAACACATGAGTTTTCAACGCCTCAAAACATAGCCTGCGCTCCGGAAAAGTACGAGGACCATAAACATTTCCCACCAAAATTGTATGTTCAAAGTTTGGAATTTGCACAGTCAAAAATATAAACCATGTGTCTGACACCACTACTGTCAGAACACGAATGGAGCTCTCCCGCCACAAACACGTAAGACCACCCGTTGACCCAACAGACTGAACTTCAACATGTCTCATATGCATACCTTGCGTCCAAATGTCAATAGTACGCTGTCGCTGTTCATTTAATTTTGTTTCCTGAAGCAACATAAGTTGCGGTTTCAAGTGCAAAACTGCTTTTTTCACAGCCTCCCTTTTCGTTGTTCCTCCTAACCCCCGCTCATTCCATGTAAGCCAAGGCCCTGGCCTGTTGATTGAGATGGGGGTGATTTTCACGAATCTAAGCTTCTAGACCTCTCATCATCAAAGCTTCTGATCCTCGTTGTTTTAGCCCCAACTGCTTTCCAATCAGCCAAGCTCTTTGCGCACGTGTTGTCACACCATCTTCTCCTGTCACAGGCTCATGAAATCCGCAAGCAATGATTGAGGTTTGTTTTTGATACCTTTTGGATGCCCCCGCTGTGAACTCTTCTTAGAAGAATTTGTATTTGAGGAAACCTCAACTACAGGCGACGCCGGATCAACATACTCCACGCACATAAGAGGCAAAGAAAGCTTTTGAGGCGTTTGAGGTGGATTATTTTCACACACAAGAGGGGGAGCTAAGGCACAAGGCTCTACTGTCGACAGTAAATAATATGGGGTTGGATTGGAGAGTCAAGTGAATATGCTGATATTACGAAAAAGTTGGGCATGAGGCACTGCACCTGATTTCGCTTGGTTACGTAGTATTTAAATGGTTCATCACCATTCATGATCATTTAAATCTTTCCTGGTGGTGGGATGGTTCATGGTTGAGGAAGCTTTCATAGAAAAGAAGAGGAGGTTGGACTTTGGAGCATTGGTTAGTGGAGACTATTAACCGTTATAAAATTATTACCTTTTTTTTCAAAAAAAAAACTTTGTTCTTTTTTATTTGCAAACATCACATTACCTTAACACAATGCTTGTTTGCACATAACTAAGGCCCAACCTCTGCTGTCAAGAATCAAGATACTCACTTTTAATACTGTGTATATTTTGTTTATCTTTAGGATTGATGGATATAAATTAGGAGATTGTGTTGTAAATTCCTTGGTGGGATTTCAAAAGTTGCTGACAAAGTTCTTAATGAATCAGATTCTCCTATTTATTCTGAAATCGCAAACCTTCTTATTCACTTATATTCACTTTGTAGGAAAAATTGGTATTCTTAGTTTCAAGAGATGTCTTTGCAATTCTGAGATTTAATTATGTCCTGCGTTGTACAAGAATAATATGAGAAAATCTACTTCAAATATGGTTACTGTTTAAAAATTGAGTTGTGGTTGAGGACAAAAATTGTGCACAAGCCTAAAAAAACACACAAATAAACTCATTAGAGACAAGGTACTAAAGGTACGATGGGTAGTTATAGAGTTAAAAAAAATAACTATACCCTGATGATGTAGAAAAAGTTGTGCAAGTTAATGTTTTCTTAGTTTCTAAATAATATTGTTTGAGAATTAATTTTGTTTAGTTAAAAGTATTGGATTTTCCATGCCTTTAATCTTGTTGATGTAGTATAGCTACACGTTCTTTTTGGTGTGATCCAAAATTGGAGGATCAACATATACTGAGGACGAGAGTGGGGACAAATTTTTTCATTTCATTCTTCCAGCTCCATGGCCCCAAATGGCAGCAGCAAAAAAACCTGACTATACACCTGTACGCGGCAACATGCTCCACCTGGTATGCGTGCTCCAATTGGCTTGGAATGGTGTCATCCGTGCTGCTTACACCGCGGGATCATCTCATGCAATTCTTCAACATTGGGGTCAAAAAGCACAACGAGCTGGAGAGTATGTGATTTGGATGGCGATTATGTACATTATTTGGCTTGCCTGAAACAAAGCTATTTTTAGTGGTGAAGAATTTGACAGAGGCCAAGTTTTGGAATTGGCACAACTGAAAGCATGGAAGTGGTTGAGAGCAAAAGCAGACGGGTTCAATTATTCCTGGTTTGAATGGCAACAGATACGGCCATGTGTATTCTGTCACTTTGATGAGAAGAAGGGCACTACGAGTTCTGTATGGTTTGAGGGGTGGCATTGCAAAGGCTATTGGTTTGGAAGTTCAAACGAAATTTACTGGCAACATGCATTTGGATGGCAAAGTTTGGTGGTGGTATATTATATCAGTCAAGGGTGCTATTCTTATGATTATTGGGACATGAGTAATGTATTCCTTATCAGACCATCATCATCACGGAATTTGGCTTGTGAGGTGTCATATATTCCATGTTTCTGAATTCTTGGTAGTTCCATGTGCACATGAGTCGTGGATGCCTCTTGCTGGATATGAGGTTGATTGAGCTGTACTACTTCATGACTATACTTTGTCTATTTGTATCAATGTGTCTTTTATTTTGGGGGTCCTCTTGGACGTTTATCCTGTGCTATCTAGTTTCCAAGTAGGTTTGTCAATTGTATTTTAGTTGTATTTTCTTTTTTCCTCTCATTTGTATTGGGTTGAAGTACCCTTTATGCTTCATTTCAATATATTCTTTGGCTTATAAAAAACCTCCATGATAGAGAAGTTTGGATATGTGAAGGCATTTAATCTCAGCCAAATTTCACGAGTGCGGATAATCTCGAAAACAATGCATGTTATCCCCAAGAATTTGAAAACACTGAGTGCAGACAAACTAGAAAACAATGCAAGTTTTCAAAACTTCAAATTTAATTTTTTTTTCTTTGAAGCAAATGATCACATCTATAGTGAAACATAAATTGGAATTTAAGTGAATATGATATATCTTTCATAATGGTTACAATTAAATATATTAGGATAGGTAATAAAAAAAAAGTAATCAAATCAGAATAGCACAAAACACATTATTTGGTAGAATGTAGTGGATATTGTAATGGAAAGGCAGTAGGATGACGGGAGGGCGACAACGACTCAAAAATGAGGCGACAAGAGTGGATTGGTCGTGGCACAATAATGGGGTGGCGGGGTGAGGTGGCAGAGGCATAACAATGGGGCGGCGTGAGTGGATCTACAACGACACAACAATGGAGCGACCAGAGTGGGGCAGTGGTTCAACAATGGGGTGGTGGGAGTGACGTGGATGGAGAGGGAGAGACTAAGAAAGTCAAATATGGTGGTCGATGGAGAGGGTAAAGGTTGTGGAGGAGGACGAACGAGGGCAGAACAAATAGCTTCGCTGGATGGAGGGTGACAATGAAGGAGGAGGACGGACATGGGCAACTCTTAGCGGTAGAAGAGGGTGATGAGGATAATGGGCAGACGAGGGAGAGGGGTGGAGGAGGAGGATGGGGACCATGAGAGCAAGGCGGCGAAAAGAAAATGGGCAGAGTAAGAAGAGATGAATTAGGAAAAACATGGAGAGGTCGGGAGCATGGGCAGATAAACATATGGATGTTAGCGTCGTCCAGGCCGACACTTATGTGCGATATCGTAAAATTGGTTTCAACTTGATGTATTACCATTTGTCAGAGTCGAGGCTAAGCCATGAAGCCCGTGTAATTGGCCATACACTAGCAGCATCGCGTTGGTCTAAGTCGACGCAACAATCAATGGCAAATTTAGCGTCACTTAAAAGTCGCCGCTACATATCCGCAAGTGAAAGCAATGTTGGTCGATCTCGCCAGTGCAAATTAGCATCGATTAGTCAAACTCAAAGTTCACACGGTATTTTTTTTCATTTTGAGTCGGTGTTGCGTTTGTTAAGCCTACGTTAGCGCAACATAATTAGCGTTGCTATTGGGATTGACGCTAAGTTTGGACATTAATATCATCGTTTCTTGTAGTGACTCAAAGTTCTTTGAACATGACATGTTTTTCCAAGCTATGTTTTACTGTTTGTTAAAACAAAATCTATACTTGAAAATTTGAGTTAGGTATAATATCTATTTTTTTATGGAAAAAAGAGGCATTCATTAAGAATTAATCGGAGTAATATCCGAGAGAATACAAGATTGGACACCCTGAGGAATACAATTATATCCCCATGTGTCAATGAAAATTTTACAAGAGAATGTGCAACATGTTTAAAACTAACTGAACTAAAACTAGGAACCAAAGCTAAAAGCTCATTCACCACAGCACCTCTGTAGGTAAGACTAGCAACTCCCGTGTTGATTTCTGCAATAATCCTGCTGCAATAAGACTCTACTGCAACGTGAGGAAGCTGCATAACCCTTGCCAATCTTAAACCTTCAAGAATTCCCATTGCCTCATCCATCTCTACTCCTTGTTGCATCAGAAATGACTTAATCACCACAACACGTCCACTTCCCATATGATCACGAAGGACAGCAGTCACACCCCACCTTCCCACATCCAAAGCAGCATCCGAGTTGATCTTTACCGTGCCCAACACCTCAGGTAACTTGGTCAAAACACAATTGATTACGAGCTCGCCAAGTATGGTAAAGAGTAGTGCAAACCATCTCTCACTACTACAGAAAAGGCCTTTCGTCACGGTTAAAACCGCCCATTCGTCACGGTTTAACCGTGACAATAGAAGGCGTGACAATTGCTCAATTGTCACGGTTAAAGGCGGAACCGTGACAATTGATACGCCTGTTATCACGGTTTGCAAAATGTAACCGTGGCAATAGAGGTCACCTATTGTCACGGTTACCTACTTAACCGTGACAATTGATTAGCCTGTTATCACGGTTTGTAAAGCGTAACCGTGACAATAGGTTCCCTCTATTGCCACGGTTCAGTAAATAACCGTGGCAATAGGTGGCCTCTATTGCCACGGTTATAACCGTGACAATAGGTCATACACCTGGTCTATGAAATTGATACAGAATTTTTGATTTTTTTTTTACCTGGTATGTGCATAAATTTTAGTACGTTTATATTGAAAAATAAATTGCATAAAATCACCAACATTCACATATTCTAGCCAAATTACTCAAATATTCCAACCTTGAATAAGAAAACAATACATTTACACTAATTTGTCCAAAACAATATTAATTGTTGTTGAGAACATACTCTCACAAGGAATTAAACCAAATAGCCCACACTAGCCAGTACAATACACTGCTTGAACCAAATATTCTAAAAAAACATGCAGTACAGTTCCATACCATAAGTAGCCCATACTCTCACAAAGAATTAAACCAAATAGCCCACACTAGGCAAAATTCTTTAACACATAAGTAGCCCACTCTTCTTTAATTTCATTTAGTTGATCCTCATCATAGAAGTCAAATTGACAATCAGAGAAGTACTGCAAAATGATGGTAAAAGTAACAAAATTTAGAGTCACACTTAAAAATAGGAAAAATTAAGAATTTAGTCAAAGTTCCATACCGCTTGTGGAATTGTAGATTTTTTGTGCGCAATTATCTCCTTTAGAAAGCTTAGTACATAGTTTAACCCGTGGCAATATATGACCTCTTTTGCCATGGTTTAACCCGCCCATTAGCCATAGTTTGTTATATATCCTTCTTCAATTAAGATGAGTGGATGCAATATTCTTTCTAATAAAGATGTAACTGAATTTCATCTAATTAGAAACCAAAAGATGTGACTGCAAGCTACTTCTATAAATCATTCCCTTAAATTTTGCAAGCTACTTCTATATGCATCTTATCTCAGGCTGTCATAGTGCAAGAATATAAAATGAAGCTATATGCTTTTTAACAAACATATGTGAAACAGGTCTATATCTCTATCCCTATTTCTAATGAAACATGAAATCAAAAATTAAAAGAGAAGGAAAGCAGTAATCACATGAAAACAAAAACCAATTTTGTGATCATAGGATTTGTATTTTGCTGTCACCAAAAACCATTTTTGCTTCCCCAAAAAAAAGCTTCAACCGCAGTCACTGCAATCATAACTCAGATGATTGAAAATGACATCACATTTTCAAAACCAATTGACAGCAACATAGTAAATATATTAATCTTTACTCAAAATTTCCATAACATATATAGAACACGCCTTTACAACAGATAAATATGAATCAGTCAAACCAAACATATTTTCCCACCAGTAAATTTCAAAATGATCTCATTCTCATGTACAATATTTCATGAAAAGTTTAGAAAGAGCAATGCAAACTACACATATAGACATAGTACTAACGGATTCATTAAGATTATCATAGGAATCTGCCATCGCTGTCCATTGCTGTAAATCAGGAGGTGTGGCGCGGCTGAAAAAATTGTAAAAAGTGAAGTAGAATGATGTTTCCCATTGTCACTATATTTTTGAAGAGGAAAACAAGTAAAAGACAAATTAAGAACTCACTTGAGTAAGTTAAGCTGCTGTAGAATTGAATGGTGAGCATTTTGACTCTGAAAATAGCAGTCAATCATGAAGAGAGTTAAACAAAATATAAACTTTATTACAGACTCACTCTAAGTAAAAGGGGAATGTGCCAAATGTTTGGTACATCAT
Source organism: Lotus japonicus (assembly GCF_012489685.1). NCBI lineage: Eukaryota > Viridiplantae > Streptophyta > Magnoliopsida > Fabales > Fabaceae > Lotus > Lotus japonicus. Next base: position 72,775,731 of record NC_080041.1, read on the forward strand.
GGATATTCAGAATATTATCAACCTGTGAAAAAATATACAGAAAATATCAATCAATAATAAAACAATGCTTGGTACTCTGCAGCAGAGGCTGCCACATTCAAGCCAATGTACTTTTACTCAGAAGTTAAGATTTGTAGCTTCTAATTAGAAGTCATTATAGAGCATATCACAGTGGAAACAAACATGTTAATAGTCTGTCAACATGTATAATTATGTTTATTGGTAATTAAGGATACTACTTTGATTGTGCAGTTATACTACAGCAGGACTTGTTAATTTGTTATCTAGACCCGTTACATTTTATTACTTATCTAGGTGTAACTCAGCTTTATATAATTGATTGTTAATTAATCACTTCTTGATGAATGAAGAATGCTAATTTTGATAAGGTGCAGGGAAAACTCCAGTGTTTAGTACAGGATGTTGTATATGTTTCCAAAGCTTCTTTAATATTATATTGATCCTTGACATCTATATTCTAAATTTTATCTACATGTAGACATTTGAGGAAATCATTATATACAACTGCTGAAAAGTTAATCCGATATAATATTTTCTTTCTTTAGAATCAGTTATGTAAAGCAAAAGCTACTCACAAAAGCTTTTCCCTATAATTGATTCTGGTTTTAAAATCAATTGTAGAAGAATTATAAATCTTTAAATCCAAAGCTGTTAGTAAAGGGAAATGAAATCTGAAGAAGAAAAAAAGAGATCATTTTGGGGACCAACTAAAAAGAGAATAGCCAAGCTCAGTTCACCAACTAACTTTCTGGAACTTGGCAAACTGTGAGACTTTTCCTTGGTACTCTGCAGCAGAGGTTGCCATATTCAAGAACAAATATTTTAGCTACTAATATGTAACCAAGCCAGCAATTAAAATAAATGTAAAATTCTCCATTAAAATAATGACAAGTGGATTAGAACCTACGATGTCGGAGATTTTTTTGTTCTTTCACGACTCATCTAACTTATACTATCCAAGACCACCACAATCCCACTAATCACAAAATTTATGAAAATTAGCTTGGTAAAACTAGCATGACAGTAAGCTAAAACTAGCATTGTCAGTATGCTAAAACTAGCATTGATATAAGCATGGTAAAATTTATCATGTGGAACAATACCTCTTGAGCTAGATGATTGGTTTACAGTGCCCTTGACAACTTCAACCAGCTCTTTTAGTGCTTTAGCACGAACTTTTAGAGCCTCAGATTCTTCTGTTTGTTGTTTCTCCAAGAGCTCTATGCATTTATCCCCCACTGCTGATGCCAAATCACCCTATATATGAAAATCAGAGTAAACATGAATGATTCTGGCTAGTAGGCAAGTCAAGGGTTGATAGCAACCCTTGGATTGTTATTGCACCACCCTGCAGTTGTTGTATTATAACTCATAGGCAGGGCCAGAGCACTTACAGGAGCTAGAGCTAATGCCCTTAACATCAATAATGCACCAAATATATCCATTACAAAACCTGTCAGCCATGTTCATAGCATATGACCTTAATACCTGCAAACAAGATGGAAAAATAACCCAAAAGAGCAATGTTAATACTTAATCAAACAGTCACACCCTACCCACTTAGCTTCAATGCAAAAAAATGGAACTTTTACCCAATTTTTCATAACCCAAAACCCCACCCTCATGCATATGTACCCAATTTCACAATTCCAAAAACTTCAATAAAAGATGCGTATGTTAGTAATCATATAGTTTTCTTGAAAGGAGAGATTTTGAAGCTGGAATCAGATCATAGTGGTAAAAGGGGTAGCAGAAAGAAAGAAAAAAGCAGAAAAGAGAAAGGGGAAAATTGAAAATGAGAAACATGCCTTGAACTTGAAAGAGAAAGGGGGAAGAGTGATTATGCCTTTCTTCTGAAGGATCTTGCCTACCAACATGCCCCAACTCGAGAGGAATCCCAGCCTCAGAATATTGCCCCCAAGAATCGCCGACACAGCCTCTGTCTCGCCGAGGTTCTTCAAGGCCTGAGCCACCACCCAGGCTTCTCTGATTCATAGGGAAATTGGGCGTGGGTTCAACTTCAAGAGGCAACGGATCAAGAGGGAGAGTGGGAGGGAAGGAGAGGGAAACGAGAGAGGGTGAAATTTGCAGAGTGTTGCGCGATGCATGCAAGCAGGTTGAGCTTTAGGGTTTTGATGGAGAGAACAGATCGAGGGTGAAATTCGCAGAGATGGAGATAGCAGATCGATGGAGAGGCAAAAATTGCAGTGTCAGGCGAAGGGGAGAAGGGGAGGGTTTAGGGTTTCTCTGAAAATTTTGGAGTGTGTGGGAGGGAGTGGAAAAATGTTGGGGGATTATGAAAACTCAACCTATTGCCACGGTTCCCCCAAAAAATAATAAAATACTTCTCTCTAATGCCACGGTTCCGCCTAAAACCGTGGCAATTGAGCTATTGCCACGGTTCCGCCTATAACCGTGGCAATTGGGGCGTGGCAATAAGCTAATTCTGTAGTAATGTCTGCAACAAGTTTAGGGGCCGACAAGATAAGCTCCTCAAGCCAAGAAGACAGCGGCGCATCCAAATTTGAATCCCATACGAAACCCAACGGCGAACGGAACTATACTCGACGGTACCAGTCACAATCCCGAAAAGCATGTTCCAGCGTTTCATCCTCACACCGAGGACAATTTCGATCACAGTTCGCCCCTTTGTTCCACAGCCTGGTTCTCACCAGCACCACATGCTTCAAAATTCGCCAAGCTAAGTGAGCCACTCTTGGAAAAACCTCTAATTTCCACAGCTTCTTCCACAAAACCAATGATAGCGCGCGCTTCAGAATTAGAAGCGGCACTAGTAGCCCCCACTCACGAATACAATGATATGCAAAGCAAACCGTGAAAAGCCATTATCATTAGCTGCCCAAACAAGCTTATCATTCGTCTGTAAATTGAAGAGTGGCAAATCCAAGACCAAGATCTATGCAGCTTCAAAGGGGAGAAACAAACCATTAACCATTTCAGTACTCCAGCAACCTCTCGGTCAATAAGTTCAAAAACAGTGGAAACATCATGCATAGGTTGTCTCGGAGACCAAACCTTAAATCCATTATGAGCAGGCAGCCACCCATTTTCCCATAACATTAAAAGACTTGAACCTCCAGAAACCCATACCACCATCACATTTGGGTTGACACAGTGCATTCCAATTAACCCAGTGAATCTCCCGCTCACCCTGATTACTCCCCCACCAAAACCTACTAATCATGATCTCAATGTGATCACACAAGCCCACCGACAATGAAAAACACCCCATGATATAAGTAGGGATCGCTTGTACAATTGACTTAATAAAACCTCCCTCCAAGCACTAGATAAAAATTCCTCCTTCCACCCTTTCAACTTTTTCCACACTATTTCCTGATTGAAGTTGAAAACCTGTTGCTTGGATCTTCCCACAAAAGTTGGCAAACCTAAGTACTTGGAATGACTCTCCACCGCCTTAATTTGCAGCCTGCCCTGAAGGGCTAATTTCCTATCCTCAAGCACATTTCGGCTAAAAGAGAGTTCTGATTTGTCCAAGTAAATTAGTTGACCTGAGACCTGCTGGTAGACAGAAATACTCTGTACCATCACATCCGCCTCCTGAACATTTGCCTGAAAGAACACCAAGCTGTCATCTGCAGAAAAGAGATGTGAAATTTGTGGCACGCGCGCCCACCGCAATGCGAACACCATGAATAGCACCCCGCTCATGTGCATGAGTGATCAGGCCAGAAAAATTCTCTGCACAAAGAATAAACAGGTAGGGGGATAAGGGATCACCCTGGTGAAGTCCTCTAGTCGCTTGAAAATGCCTACCCGGTCTCCTATTAAGTAGCTCTGAGAAACTAGGTGTCGTCACACACCCCATAATTGTATCAATAAGGCGTAGAGGAAAGCCCATAGATGCCAAGACAGAATGCAGGAAGCTCCACTCAATGCGATCATAGGCCTTCGGCATATCAAGTTTGAGACCCACCACACCCTTCTTACCCCTCCCCTTCTTTCGCATGTAGTTAAAAGTGTCAAAAGCAATCAACGCATTGTCTGTAATCAATCTGCCCGGCACAAAAGCATTCTGAAAGGGATGGACAACATCTGGCAGCACAATCTTCATCATATTCGTAATTGTTTTCGTAACAATTTTGAAGAAAACATTGCACAAGGATATAGGCTGGAACTCGCTGGTATGCATAGGCTTCTTCATCTTCGGAATCAGGTAAAGAAATGTCTCATTATATATGCTAGGATCCTCCCCATCATTAAGCACCGCAAGTACAGTCCTCCTGATATTATCTCCAATAACTGGCCAGCACCTCTGATAAAAAAGCGCAGGTAACCCATCTGGTCCTGGTGCAGCAGTTGGTTTCATTTGCTTTAGCGCTGCCCAAACCTCCTCCCTACTAAAATCACCAGCTAACAACTCCCTCATCCCCACAGTAACATAATCCCTCACCACCTCACAAGCCTCCGTAGCATCCCTAGGATTTGAAGAGGTAAACAAAGACCCAAAGAAACCCGCCATAATCTCTACAATCTCCTCCTCCTTCTCAAACACAACACCCGCATCATTTTTAATTTTATCCACCCAATTCCTCTCCTTCCTCTGAGATGCTTTCACATGAAAGAAACTTGAATTTTTATCGCCATGTTGGAGCCATAAAGCTTGAGATCTCTATGCCCACCACACTTCCTCGCTCTCAAGCAAAACAGCTAGCTTATCCTCCAACAACTGAAGCCTGCGAATCACACCTTCTTCATCCTCTCGACCCACTAGCTGCTCCATCTCCTCTTTAGCCCGAACCTCAATTTAGCCCACCTAGCAAGTTCACCCAAGCATGTAGTAGCCTTACCATGCAGTTCCATTTGCAGCCTCTGCCAAACCTCACCAACCACCTCATCACAACCCTCATCCAGTCATCCCGGAGCCACACTTGCTCAAACCGCTGCACCCTTCTCCCTCTTCTCACCACATGCAGTCTAGGATTTAAACTCAACATAATAGCCATATGATCGGAACCAAAATGGGCTAAGTGCTAAACCTTGGCACAAGAGAAGCGCTCCATCCAAGACGCAGAGGCCAAAAAGCGGTCAAAATAAGCCATAATCGTCGTATCCTCATGGCCATTGCACCACGCAATAGCGGAACTATGTAGAGACAGGGGAGAGCCATGGCCCTCCCAAACTTTATACCTGTTTTTATATATGTACTTTTAATATGCATCCTATAACAAAATACTCAACGTGCCCCAGTGGTTAGTGCTATTCCCTATTACCTCTAGGAACCAGGTTCGAATCCTGGCCTATTATTATTTTTAATTATTTAAGATTTAACCAGTATATTTTTTGGTCTAGTATTTGACAGCTTAGACAATAGTATAGAAATTTAAAACTTGTTTATATACTTTTCTTTAAAAATTTATTTTAAATTTCATATACATCTTTTTACTTGTCATTAATTTTGATTATAATTTTTATACTATTAGCTATTAGTACATCTATCATACCAATTTAAAATGAATTGCATTGACATTTTTTTCTTTTCATAAAAAGTTTAGGAGTTTGAAATATTCCAATTTTAGAATTAAGAATTATATATTAATGCAATATGTTTAATTTTTACCATAAAATAAATCATGAGAAGTAAAAGAATAATTTTCAAAAAAAATAGTAAAAGAAATTTATTTCTTTCAAAAAAAAAGTCTTGTCAAAATAATTAAAAATAATGTTTAAAGGTAAAAAAAATATTGAGAATATTTTTTTTTTAATATAACAACATTTGAATGTGATGAATTTCTCTCAAATATTAATAACTAAGTAAAAAATACATTATGTTTTCAAATAAAAGAGTTGTGAGAACAGTTATAAAAATGTTATGTAAAGGTATAAGAATATAATTAAAATCACTATATTGTAATGGAAAAAGAAACCTAAATATTCATGTATAATCTTAATTTTTATGTTATAGTATATACATCAATTGGAATCTTATTTATTTTGGCCCCCTCAATTTTTATATCCTAGTTCCGCCACTGGCACCACGTGAACTGGTTCCCCTCATATCCCAAATCAAGAAGGCTACAGCGGTGTAAAGTTTCCCTAAAAAGTTCCATCAGTGCATAATTTAGATTAGCACCACCCCTCTTCTCATAGCCCGCAAGAATCAAATTTAAATCACCAAAGAGGACCCATTCACCTGGTTTTTGCCGAGCTGCTAAGTCCTACAGTAGTTGGCAGGTCAAGTGCTTCCGCAAAGCTTATGGGAAACCGTAAACACCCGTAGCTCTCCATTCTCTCCCACTTTCCCCTTCATGCGATATCGACAAATCTACATGATTCAAAGAAGTTGATAGCAGCGTAACATCCTAACCATCCTTCCAGAAACAAGCCAATCCACCCGATCTCTCCTTCCCCTCTCCACTATAGCTAACAAAAATTACATTTTTTAAATCTTTCACACCACGTAATCGGTTAATTTCAAAATCCTTTCTTCTAGTCTCCATCAGAAACAACAAAGAAGGACTATGGGAGTGTGGGGAAGCAATAAAATTGAACATTTTTATGAGAATTTGCTCTAACTAAAAACAAACCGATCTCAATACCGTTGTTTCTTAAATATCAATCAATATATATTAGAAAAGAAGAACTTTTATTAGGCTGATTTAGTGACGTGTCATTCTCACGTTAATTCTCGATGACGTATCATTCTCACGTTAATTCTCATAAAAAAATTACACGTGTCATTCTCAGGTTAATTCTCATAAAAAAAATACATTTTTAAATTTTAGATTTGATTAGGATTTAGTTTGTTTATTTGTTGATTTTATCTTAATTTATTTTTGATTTATTTTTAGAGTATTAATTAATTTTTATGACATTTTTATTGAATTTTCGGAATTTTAATTAATTTAGGATTTTATGAGTTTTTATTGTGATTTGCTAGATTTTGATAGTTTTTATCTATATTTATTTAGTATCTTTTTAAATTTTAGATTTGATTAGGATTTTTTAAAGGTAATTTTAAATCTGAATTTTTTTTCATAAAATATTAAAAATTTAAAAGATTGACCCTAATTATCTAAGATTTACCTAAATTAAATAAAAAACTAAAAATTCAATAAAAATACCTTAAAAATTAATTAATAAAAACTATCAAATTACAAGAAAAATTCATAAAATCCTTAATTAAATAAAAATTCAAAAATTCAATAAAAATAACATAAAATTTAATTAATACTCTAAAAATAAACTTTTTTTCACCTAAAATTTATTTTCATAACAAATCTTGAAAACGATTTTTTAAAGTTAATTTTAAATCTGAGAAACTTTTTCATAAAATATTAAAATCTTAAAAGATTTGCCTTAATTATCTAAGGTTTACCTAAATTACTCCTTACTAATACTGCATCAGCGTTCTCCTCCCCTACATGCCTCCACTGTGAATCGGTTGACATGGAGGGAAAATGAGGAAGATCACTCGAGTATACAACTTGCTTTATGTGGTACTGATAATTGTGTAAGTGTTTGACATAAATGTTTATGCTTCACTTTTTAAAGGTTAATTTTTGTTGCTGAATTTGATTGACTTAATTAGTGAGCACTATATTTGGCAGTGTTGATTCAATTCCTAAAAGCCATGGCCTTTAATTTTCTCTTAATTTTTTCATTGTTCCCTATTTTGTGATTGCTTTGTTTAATTTCATATATGCTTTAGTATTTGTTGATGGATTATGTGATGCTTCCATATCTCTTAAATAAACTAATGATGTGATGCTTCCTCTTATGCAACCCTTATTCTCAATGTACCTAATTGGCCAATTGATAGCAGACTTACATGCTTTTATCCATCCCATTGTAAATTTATTTAATTGCATCATTGTCTTCCAGTTTTGGCTGCCAAAACTTCATCTACAATGTCAGCATCATGAAAGAAGAGAAACTCTTTCAGAAGAAGGGACGTCCAACAAATTTGACACAGGATCCCAGTTAAGGAAATGATATTTAGGTAAGATACTTATTCATATGATTGCTTTCAATTCCAGATTTTGCTATTTTTCTTATTAATTAATAGTTTTTTTTGTTGTCAATTGTAAATCGCTTTTAGACATAGCTATAGTCTCTTTTATTTTGCTTTACTATCTCAATAGTGGAAGCTTTTTTTCAATTAGTACATGAGTTAAAATTCTAAATTTGCTTAACTAAAGGTCTGATTCTATTTAATTTTCAGGCAGCTTCCTATTTGGCTCAAGAATGTTTGGGGTTATGGTCCGGGAACTGCATCCTTATACCTGTCACATGCATGGGTATTAGTTGTACTCATAACTGCATCTTTATAAATCATAAGTTATATTTAGTTTGCCTTCATAACTGATACTTGAACTTTTGCTTAGTGAGAAGCAAGCCTTAACACAGTTAATGAGTTGAATGGAAAGGGAATGTGGGTAAGGAGAATGAATCATATAGCTATTGATTTGTGTTGATTTTGGATCTTAGAATTATGAATCTGATGTAAATAAGTAACTTTTCCAGCATGTGGTTCATTCTCCTTTTCGTCTCTATTTTGTTACTGCAATTCTTGATCTGATGTGGAATGGGGTTAGTATATAAGATTGGTGGCAGAATGAACAGTTCTGGGTTCATATAATGAGGATAGAGACTTTGCTGAGCTCTATAGACATCACTTCTCATCAAATCTTAGGTAAGAGAAGAAATTTATTATAGCCTTCACACATTCTGATTGCTTAGTATAAAAAGATTATTAACTCTTATCCGGGTTTTATGGGCTTGCATGTCTGCTACTCACCTTTTTTTGGTAATTCAATTGTTTTCCACTACCTAAACATTATTTCATTGTTCCTCTCAATATGTTTTGTCCATCTCACATGTGTAATGTAAGCTCTTACTTGGTTTGCAATTTGGTTTGTATTTTTCTTATAATAGATGCATCATATTGCACAATTTAAGATCATTCCCAATAATGTAGAGTAAAAGAAAGACATTGATGCTCCCAACTACCAAAGAAGAATGACGATGATTGATGATCTGTGATGGATTTGCAAGAAAAGGAGACTGAGTTCTACACCAAGGATAGTATAAAATGTGTTATTCTAAATACAATTAGTGGCTACTATACAACTCTAAGGGACCACACTTCTTGATAAATGGTGGCAAAAAAGAGCATGCAAAGATCAATGTTTGTTGTAATGATGTTTCAAGGTGTTTCCACCTATTTATAAGTAAATCCTTCTCCTATTTTGACACGTGTACACTGAAAATTTTAAAATCTTCTTTTTAACTTTAGAGATTTCTTTATGCATATGTAACGTGAGATATTGTTTTATATAAAAAGTATCATAATATTTTTTTTAAACAATCATTATATTCTAAACTAATTGATTGATATTGTGTTAAATTATAAATAAAATCAAATGAGATACCAACCGAATGCATTCAGTTATAAATGGAGAGGAGAAATTTCTGCACCAAAAATTTATTACTAAAACAAATCTATGTTGGCTTTTTAAAAATTTTAAATATGAGAAATTTTTTTATAAAATCTTCTTTTTAATTTTATAGATTTCTTTATGTATATGTAACATGAGATTTTGTTTTATATAAAAAGTATCATTATATTTTTTTAAACAATCATTATATTCTAGACTAATTGATTGATATTATGTTAAATTTCAAATAAATCAAATGAGATACTAACCGAATGCATTCAGTTATAACTCTATATTCTAGACTAATTGATTGATATTATGTTAAATTTCAAATAAATCAAATTAGATTAAGTGAGAACTCTCTTTACTGTGAGAAATGTAAACGACTAATACTAATCCTTAGATTAAAAATTTTAAGATTCAAGCTTCACTTTAACTACCTTTAATAAAAAAAGCTTCACTAATCATGTGAGACTCGAATCCTTATTCACCGGCGTCTTTGTGCTCCTATCTCTCACAACACCTTATTTTCCTTTTCGTTGCAATTGGTGTGTGTGCACGCGCACACGTGTGTTAATCCTTTTAATCAACGTGACAATGATTCAAGAAATTTCTAAACACGAAAGGCTCAAAGCATATGACTGATCAGATCTATAGAGAATGATCAATTGAAATTTTAAAACGATTTTTAATATGATAGATTTTTGGCTTAAACCTCATATTAGTCCCTGTCTTTGTGTCGCCGTCTGAGGTAGGTCTCTGACCGGAAAAATTTGTGGAATAAGTCCTCTATTTTGTAAATCGTCTGGAGCAAGTCCTCCCCGGAGTCTGGAGCTCCGACAAGTGATGATATGGCTTGCTGACTGTATTAATGAGGCTTACGTGGATTTAAAAAATAAATAGATAATATTAATTATTAATTAAAAATAAATAAAAAATCTAATTAAGCATTAATTAAAAAATAAGTATTAATTACACCAACTTTTTTGACAGTAATTACAACAACTTGATTTCAAAAAAAAAAAAATTACAACAACTTAGTCTTAATTTAAAAAACAAACAAGAACCCACTGGAATTTCATTGAAGCTACTTGAAATTCACACACTAGTATCCATACAAAATGCAACTACGGGAAATTCACACACCCACTCATGTCTCAACAATATAAAATCCATACAATATCAATATAGAACTCACAATCAAAGATTAATTCATTGAAGCCTAATTCATTTACCATAAAGGAATCCCACACCCACCCACGTATTAGCCTAATTAGAAATTTTAACTTTAAGAACCCAACCGAACTGGAAACTACAGCAAGCCACTACTGGGACAGTACTGGGCAAACAAGGACGACCAGCAACACCAATTGAAGAGGGATTTCAACCCAGAAACCTCAAATCCCCTTTCAACCTAGAAACCCCAAACCAAAACCCTAACCCAAAAACCCCAAACCCAAATTTCTGGTTCTTCTTCAATCTGAGAGAGGAAAAGGAACGACTTCGGAGCTCCCTGGTGTTGGTGCGAGGCCGAAGAAACCATGGAAGAAGAAACTCAGATCCAAACCCTCTTCTCCTTCTCCTTCTTAGATCCAAACTCAGATCCATGCCGAAGAAACCATCGCGAACCTCGTTCTCTGTTCCTCTCTCACCCTCTTTTGCTTCTCTCTTCTCCTTGGGTTGTTTTTTTTATTTCTTCTCCCCTTTCTGTTGTTGGATTGAGGTTGGGGTTGAGGTTGGTGGTGGGGTTGAGGGTGGGGAGTGGGATGTAACGCCCCGATTTCTCGAGTGTCACACAGTAAACCAAACATCACCATTTTTGTAAAGAATTTTCATCGTTCCATTATTAATCTTGAATTAATGACAGAAGTTCATTTATTGCGAAACTCTTGAAACTTTACGAAATAAATTTGCGGAATAAATAAGAAATGCATTCCTGAAAAAAATAACTCGTAATTAAAAGAAACCATAATTCAAGTACATAAATGAACCCTTGGGCTAAAGCCCTACATCAAAAGAAATCCCTGAAAATAAAGACTGATAAAAGATAGCTCAGCACTACGAAACACTCAACCCCCAACAAGGCAACATCAGTCACTCGTCGAGCCAACCGCACTATCTCTGGCGCTTCTTCTCAGGAGCCCTGACCTCTGGTGCATCTCCATTTCCCTCCGTCTCGACATCCCCAGGTGCATCAGCTACTGTAACGTACCGTGGGACAAAGTCCTCCATAGGCTTAGTAGGAGCTGGAAGGGACTCTGGAGGCGGAGCTGGAAAATCGCCAATGCGTGCCCACCAATCTGGTGCCCCGAACGCCCGTGAAGAACCCTCCTCTCCTACAACCCACTGTGGAGAGTTCGAGCACGAACCCTCATCTCCTGGATGCAAGAAGCGACATGGTGCGAAGGGCATCTTGACCTTGCCCCATTCCATGATCTGTGTCTCGACGACGTTCCCGTGCCGGTCACGTCCCGTGATCGTAGCGCTGCCGACATAAAGGCGATGTACCTTGGCAGAGTCGGTCTGCCAGGCATTGTCCTTGTGCTGATCATGTAAGTCTATCGTCCACGAGGTCACTGCGCTCTTGACCTTCACCATCTGGCCCCCCCCAGAATAACACATAAACAAATAACAGGGTCAGATCTCATGTTCTCATATAAACATTCACATATCCATATAATTCTCATAAATAACAAGATATAATAAGCATAATCTTTAGGTTATATCTCAGTTAGTCACCTAAGTTCAGTTAGGCTAGCAACCTCACCATTCACACAACCACCTCAACACCAATGGCCAATATCACGATCATCCGCAGATGATCAATTCTCGGAGGGGACACACCGTACAACCCTCGATCATGTGGGGGACACACCGTATGTAACGCCCCGATTTCTCGAGTGTCACACAGTAACCAAACATCACCATTTTCGTAAAGAATTTTCGCCGTTCAATTATAAATCTTGACTTAATGACAAAAGTTCAATTATTACGAAGCTCTTGAAAACTTTACTATAAAAATCTGCGGAATAAATAAGACATGTTTCCTGAATAAAATAACTCATAAAGAAACGGAACCATAATCAAATACATAAATGAATCCTTGGGCTAGAGCCCTATGTCAACAATACATCAAAAACCGGAAAACAAAACTGATAAAGATAGTTCAACACCACGAACACTCAACCCCCAGCATGGCGATATCAGTCACTCGTCGAGCCAGCCGCACTGTCTCTGGCGCTTCTTCACTGGAGCCCTGACCTCCGGTGCATCTCCACGCCCCTCCGTCTCGGCATCCCTAGGTACATCAGCTGCTGCAACATGTCGTGGAGTAAAGTCCTCCATAGGCTCAGCAGGGACTGGAAGGGACTCGAGAGACGGAACTGGAAAGTCACCAAGGCGTGCCCACCAATCGGGTGCCCCGAGCGCCCGTGAAGAAACCTCCCCTCCAGCAATCCTCTGTGGAGAGTTCGAGCACGAACCCTCGTCTCCTGGATGTAAGAAGCGACAAGGTACAAAGGGCATCTTGACCTTGCCCCACTCCATGCTCTGAGTCTCGACGACGTTCCCGTGCCGGTCACGTCCTGTGATCGTAGCGCTGCCGACGTAGATGCAACGTGCCTTGGCAGAGTCGGACTGCCAAGCGTTGTCGTTATGCTGGTCAGGTAAGTCTATCGTCCATGAGATCACTGTACTCTTGGTCTTCATCATCTGCCCCCCCCCCCAGAATAACACATAAACAAACAACAGGGTCAGATCTCATGTTCTCAAATAACATCCACATATCCAGGTAATACTCATAAATAACAAGGTACAATAAGCATAAACTTGTAGATATACATATAAGTTCTGCATTGTATCAAATCTCTAATACAATTCAATCATCAATACCTCAACAAATATAGTTAGAGTGCATGATATGTCAATGCAACGTCAATTAAGAGGGTTCCGGAGGAAATAGGCTGGGCACGATCGAGTCGGTCCTAACACTGGCATTGTGTCGACCATAACCCTCGGGTGTCACTTACAACCTTGACATAGTCGGATCAGTCCTAACCCTGCGAGTCGACTTTTCCCTCCGCTATGCCTGACATCAACAGGTCGATCCTAACCACACAGTCGATCATATCCCCCATCGAATGGCCGAGTTACCCGAAGGCATGCTGTACCCGAAGGTATATACTGTACCCGAAGGTATATAGATATACTGTACCCGAAGGTATATACTGTACCCGAAGGTATATAGATATACTGTACCCGAAGGTATATAGATATACTGTAAATATATACTGTACCCGAAGGTATATAGATATACTGTACCCGAAGGTATATACTGTACCCGAAGGTATATAGATATACTGTACCCGAAGGTATATACTGTACCCGAAGGTATATGTCGATTCGGCGACAAAAGACAATTAATTATGAAAGGAGTGCGATCACCCTTGATGACTTCTTGAGTCATCTGACTCATCAAATCTCGATGGTCAAAAACTGCTCCGACCCAAACTCAAAACAACCCAAGAGTTAGTGTCGGTCAATACAACACAACTCCACCAACAAGAATACACGAGGGTCTAGTGTCGGTCAATACAACACAGCCCAAACAAAACCCAGAGTCTGTGCCGGTCAATACAACACGACTCGAACAACACTACCAGGAGTACTAGAGTACTCGGTGACTTTCAATCATCACCATAGCCCACCTTGATGGCTTTCCCAATTCCAAACTCTCCAAACCCACAACATAAGTCGACTTTTCCCCGCCTTTCATAAATATTTTTTCCCTTCAGTTCTCCTATGCTTAAACGTTAATAAAAATGATTTCAATTCAAATTAGTCAAATTATGAGTTTATTTCTCAAAGTCTAAGTTTCCCAAGTCTTTATTTTTCGAAAGCTCTATCATTCTAAGTTTCCAAAAAATCAACCACCCAAAATACATTTCCCGGGGAAAGTCTAGGAATTCCAACGAATCCTAACAAATGGCTAAGTCTCAAACCCCACATTCGGACTTGCCTAGGGTTGTTCATCCAACCCGAAATGTCAAAGATCACCAGATCAATGAACCTCCACTCCGAAGTTGCGTCGAAACGCTCAATTCAACACATCATCAATATCATAAGTTATGAAAACAATCATAACAATAAATCATCATCATAAACAACATCAGATAAAGCATAAGTCGAATTTATCGACGCCTATCATGCAATCATAGCTAAATATAGCAAGTTGCCCTAACCTCGAGCTGTTCCAGCTTCGCAAACAAAGTTCTCCTCAAACAATTGCTCTGAGTATTCCAAAGTTCCTTCAACTGAACCTCGGAGGAAAACAAAGCAGAAACCAAACAAAATCGATTAGTTCGATCGCAAAACAATACATAAACGATAGACAAAGCATTAAAGCTTCAGAATACGACAATCGAGTACGAAAGGACAAGTTTTCGAAAACGAAAAACTCCCCCTAAAGGTAATAACCCACGGCCTCAAAGGAAAAAGGGCTTCGACTCTTTTTCTTCGATCAAATCAATTCACAAGGTAGTTTTAGGGTAAAACTAAGGCAAAGAAACTGTCAGAACAATTTTCGGACAATCGGGCCGAAATACGACTATCCAGGGGCATTTTGGTCCAAAATAAAGGCTCAAAACTTCAAAGTTATCAGTTCTGAAAACAAATTTGACAGCAATGATCCTCATGACATCCGTGACAACAAATCCTAAAGGCACGAAGTCAGATTAAGTCTTTTCGACAATAAAGTTTCGAAATGTGAGACAAAAAGGGTTTTGAAACAGTTTTTCAGATCCTGGACAACTGGATCACAATCAGCGTTTACTGACAGAGGTTTTAGACTCAGGGGAACGTAAGGAACATAACCCAACCAAGAAATCGAAGAAATCGGACCATTTTAGAAAAAGCTCAAAACTGTGAGCACAGAAACGACTTCAGAAACGCAACAGAAACAACAATCAGAGGTAGGTATCATGTTAGTTACCTCGATACCTAGAAGTAGGGACGAACTGCACGAAGATTGGTCAAGTTTTCGCGAAAATCTCCTCCCCCCTTGCTCTCCACGAAATTCAGCCACAAAAGGAAGAAAATGAAGGAATTTTTGCTTTTTGAGCTATTTATAGGCAGGCGAAATCGCGGGAAAATGAAAATTTCGCGATTCCGATTTTTGCAGCACGATCACCATGGAATTCTAAGAGAGATTCTGGCGTCAGAATTCCAGAACTCAAAACAAATATCTAAGATTTGGGAAAAACGATATCCAAAACGCCAAAAGCGGTGTAAGTTAGTCTGTCCCGAAAAACTACTTTTTGCTGTGATGCTCAGACGACAAAACTTCCAACAGAAGAAAGATTGGAAATGTCGAAACAAGTCTGGCAACGCGGACGGAATCTTCGTTAGATGTCCTGAATAGAAAAAGTCTTCATCCTTCGCTCAAAACTAAGGTTTCGAAGCAAAGAAATTAGCGTCGGCGGACATCCGAAAAGTTAAACCTATCGTGCGTACAGTCCAGAGTTCCGAAATGAAACGCTGGTCGATGGAAAAATAAAGAGAAACTTTAAATTTTCCAAGAGTTCGAAATCTCCCTTAAAACGTTGCTTTAAGAGCGAAATAGCCTATTCTGGACATGCTCGCCATAAGGCAGGTGTGCAGACGACTCGCACTAGCTCCGAAAGAAACAACGCCACATTCCTCGAGCAATTCCTGAACTTTCTTCTTCATTAATCTTTCTCAAATATCAAACTTCTGTCACGCTTACACTGATTCCACGCGTGAGTCGGAAATTAACTTGTTCCGAAAATCCGGGTCTTACAACGGTGGCAACGGTGGACTACCCAGTTACGGTGCCGGAGGCGTTACAACTTACAATTTTTGAAAGAGGCGGGATATGGGGTGCAAGAGTTAATGGGATTAAAGTGCTTTGAAAATTTGTTAGAAACGGAAGAAGCATTGATGAAACAACAGGAAGAAACTAACGTCATGGGACGTGATTTCAATTTGCAATTTTGGAAACCAAATAATTGGGTCTTAGTAAATGCTTTTAATTCACGCTACTGGCAGGGAGATAGTGTTGCCGGAAATTGGGGGCGTAAGTTTTGGAATTGGAATGATAATATGCTGAAAAATTCCAATTCAAATTCTCTGGTGGTGAGGCAATTTTTGAAGAAAGGGACCCATGATGCAAATGAGGATACTGAGGTGGTTTTAAACAAAGCTTTAGTGACAAGGGCTCACGTTTTTAATTATGATGGTGTGATTCAAAGCATGTTGAATGAAAGGAGATTTTCATTACGTCAAATAAAAGCGGTGGCAAGATTAAAGGGGACAAATCGGATCACGGAAGTTGTAGAACCTGTAATTGAGGAGGGCTTGATTCAACAGACCGCCAGTGAGAGGGAAAGAAACAACAGTGACGTAAAAGACTTTGACAACGCAGAGAAGGATGGAGTAAATGTTGCTAATGATTTGTTGTTTGATGAGCTGATAACAGTGGATCAAAGAGAAAGAAAAAAAGGTCCAAAAAAATACAAAGAACCAAAGCTCGAGAACCAGAGGAAAGGAAGGTTAAGAGGAAGCGAGGGAGACCAAAGGGAAGTAAAAACAAGCCTAAGGTTGCGGTAACTCCTGAGTTCGCTTGGGATGACGATGATGGTTTTGTCCTGGACCTTAAAACAAGAGCAAAGGAGACTTGGCAGTTAGGTAAGGAGTTGGGTTTGGTGTTTAGAGGGGACGAAGAGGTGGCAATACAGGGACTTCAAGATCAAATCGCAAAGAACCATCCCCATCTGGCAAAACACTGACTTAAGATGGGGGCACCATGTATTCACGGAATGGCATGGCAGATTGTTTGGCAAAAAGGGGGAGGGAGAGAAATATTGCTTTTATGGAGTAGGATTGAAGAGGTCGCGTAGTTGATGTTTTCTGAAAAATAGGGGTGTTACGTTGCAGCTATCTTTCCCTCTGGGTCTTTGACAGTTATTGAATTTTTGGTTTCGGTGACATTACTTATGGTGCATGGGATTGATACCATGGGCTCTGCTAGGAGATGGGGGAGTATTTTGATTATTGGCGTGCTGGTGCAGGGGAGTGTATACCTCTTTTGGGTGTTATAATTTTAGCTTCTGGTGCTTTTAATTCAAGCCATTGGTTTAGTTCTTTTACCTTCGTGATTGCAGGGGAGAGTTTTAATCCAAATTGGTTTGACAAGGTTTTGTTTTGGGAATTAAAGGTTCAAGGTTGCAGGAAGGATTGTTGTATTCGAATGCAGGGGTCTTGACTACATGGAGGAAGTCTGTTGGGATATGCTAATTTGGTGTAATAGTGTGCTAGAAGGAAATGTATTGGGCATAGTACTGAGGGGTTACTAGTTTTGTGGTTTTTATGTTTTGATATGATATTGATATTAGATTGTGGGTTGTGTGGTTCCCTTAGGTTTAATAGAGTTTTAAGTACTCTTTTTCCTTCACTAGGATTTTTTCCCATTGGGTTTTTCCTAGTAAGGTTTTAATGAGGCACATTCTCTATGTTTTGGCCTTAACGATGGGTTTGGGAGATGATTTTGTAGGGACTTAATAGAGAGGGTTGTCCTCATGCTTTCTTTCCATTTAATAATATTCTTCTGTTTTCAAAAAAAAAAATATCCATATCTGTAATAATAGGAAATTCCAATTCTTAAATGTTGTATAATTTTTTAAATATTATAAATTGAATTAAAATTTCAAATTATAAAATTTTCCTTTAAATAAATATATAAACAAGCCTTTTTCATATGCACCTAAAACAAGCCTTTAAATACATATTATACTTTTAAGAAAATTCAGTTCCACTCTTTTTTAAATCTTTTCACAGTATTAATATTTAGAAAACATAGTAAATAATAATTTTTATTTAAAATCTTACAGTATATCAAAACCAAAAAAATATTTAAGTATAAAAGGTGTTTAAATTTTACTTAATAAGTTAAAAAAATTAACTAAATTTATAGTCATACATTTTACTTTAAAATATATGTTCTCTTTTTTTTTTCAAAAACTGAATATATATTATTGAAAGGAATATTACATGAGAACAAACCCTCTCATGAAATGGGTCATTTTCAATCCAAATATAGACAAATAGAAAAATGGCTTATTTCCCATATTACCAAAAGAAATCATGAAAAATGGCAACAGAGAGGAAGGCGCAGAATTTTGGAACATTTTACGCAGATTCACAACCCTCACTTAAGAAATGGATCATTGGGGATTGCATGAGAAACTTTCACTCTCCTTAGGGAAGTCAATGACCTCGACACTTCAGGCATTTTCGCCATTGCTAGAGCTCTTCCCATTAGGCCCTCTTGCACTCTTCACCTTCTGTGCATCCTTCTCAAGAAATATGCGATACACAACCCAATTTGATATCTAGATTTGAGTCACAAAGTTTAGCAGTCATATGATATTGGTGATGAGTAAAACAAAACGATCATAAGAACTCAAAAAGACAATACTCTAAACCGACTCAATTTTGGAAACAATCATTGTTCTATTCTTTTTTTTTACCTTAGATTGTTTAGCTACTAACACAAGGCGGAACTCATGCATCACCCATTTGGTCATCTTAGCTGAGGCTCCTTGCAACTCCCAGAAAATTAATGTAACACCCCGAATTCCAGGTGTCACTTTAGTAACCAAAAATAAACTTTAGGCGGAAAACAGGTAATTTTTTTTTGTTTTTGTTTTCTTTCCTTTAAATCAAAGTGATAAGAAAGTAAAGACAAACCCCAACAACTAACTAACCGATATACAACATATATACATGTACAGCCTCAGCTGCACTCCATGTCACGCGCACTCGCAGTGACTCCAAAGCAGTGTGCCCGTAGGCAAATATATACAGACCCAGAAGTGTAAGTGAGAAAATTATAATTACAAACCACTAGGAGAAAGTCGGCCTCAATATGGCCTAAGCAAAGACCCCTATGGTCCGACTGACTCACTGTGATCCCTCCGTAAGAGAACCACACAAAAAGCCATGCGTCGGGAACCTACCCTGTCCCAAAAGCAAAACGAATCAGAGCTATTACAGTAACAACCAACTCCAAAAGACTCTAACCACCCATACCCCATACTACTATCATCGACCCTCCCTCGATCAGGCATGAAGTCCGGGTCCTCGTCGAAAGCTTCAGTAATAGTCGTTCCGCTCCGGGTCTTTCCCGCACAACAAATCATCACGAACCGGCTGACAGACGCCTGGCAGCAGGCCGACCGCCCAAACACAAACATACAAACAAAGCCAAGGCGCTAGGGTCAACTTACAGAATACAATAGATATACAATCAACTTGTGATAAAGGGGATATATACATATGTTGTATATATATACATATAAGTTATGTATTGCCTACTCTAAGGTATATACATAGCATGTTCTCGAATCTCCTACACAGTTCAATCATTAATACCTAACGATGTTCATCAACATCAAATCATCATAATCTCAACATAGGGAGTTAGGTGATAAGGTGAGTCAAACAATGTATCGTCCTCCCAACACACACGTATCCAACTAAACCAATGTTCCCTGTCGTTGCCCTAGGGTAAACGACGATGAAATCTCACGCTTCCATGAAGTCTCACGCTTCAATGGGGTCTTACGCTTTCACGAAGTCTCACGCTTCAGTGAAATCTCACACATTCACGAAGTCTCACGCTTCAGTGAAGTTTCGCGCCTTCACGAAGTCTCACGCTTCAGTGAAGTTGCACGCCTCCGCAAAGTCTCCCGCTTCAGCGAAGGTTCCCGTCTCCACGAGGTCTCCCGCCTCAGTGAAGTTTCTGCTTTCACGAAGTCTCACGCCTCAGTGAAGCTTACTCACTTTCACGAAGTCTCACGCTTCAGTGAAGTTCCATGCTTTCACGAAGTCTCACGCCTCAGTGAAGCTTCCCGTTCTTCACTATGGATGGGCCATTCCCGTTATCCATCCTGGATGAACCATTCCCGTTATTCATCCTTGGTGAACCATTCCCGTTATTCACCATGATATGCACAGGTGAACCATTCCCGTTATTCACCCGATTGATGCAATATGGTTAGCCAAACAACGAATCGCCCTTACCACGAAAGTGTGTAGCTCACAACCCAATCTCAACAAACCCATGAGTTAGTGTCGGTCAATACAACACAACTCGGAGTAAGTGTCGGTCAATACAACACAACTCCATCCACAGAATACACAAGGGTCTAGTGTCGGTCAATACAACACCGCCCAAACAACAAGAGCACTAGGTGTCGGTCAATACAACACGGCTCCACAACACTCCCCAAGAGTACTAAAGTACTCGGTGACTTCAATCATCACCATAGCTCACCTTAGTGGCTTTCCCCAATTCCGATAACTCTCCAAACCCACAACAAAGGTCGACTTTTCCCCGTCTTTCGTAAATGTTTTCCCCTTTAGTTCTCCTATAACTATTCATTTAGTAAAAACGTTTCGAATTGAATTAGTCAGGTTATGAGTTTATTTCTCAAAATATAGGTTTCCCAAGTGTTTAGTTTACAAAATTCTATTCATTCTAGGTTTTCCGAAAACCAACCACCCAAAAGAAGTTTCCCGGGGAAAGTCTAAGTAAACCAACGAATCCCAATAAATGGCTAAGTCCCAAACCCCTCGTTTGAACTTGCCTAGGGTTGCTCATCCAACCCGAAACATCAAAGATCACCAGATCAATGAATCTCCACTCCGAAGTCGTGTCAAAACGCACAATCCAACAAAGCACAACATCACAACATCAGTTCATCAACATAATCAACATCAAAGTAAAGCATAAGTCGAATTGATCGACGCCTATCATGCATTCATAGCTAATATATAGTAAGTTGCCCTAACCTCGAGCTGATCCAGCTTCGAAATCAAGGTTGTCCTCAAACAGTTGCTCTGAATATTCCAAAGTTCCTTCAACTGAACCTCGGAGAAAAACAAAGCAGAATTCAAACAAAATCGATTAGTTCGATCGCAAAACAATACATAAACGATAGACAAAGCATCAAAGCTTCAGAATACGACAAACGGGTACGAAAGGACAAGTTTTCGAAACCGAAAAACTCCCCCCCCCCCCTTAGGAAAAACCCACGGCCATAAGGAGAAAAGGGCTTCGGCTCTTTTTCTTCGATCAAATCAGTTTACAAGGTAGTTTTAGGGTAAAACTAAGGCAAAGAAACTGTCAGAACAATTTTCGGACAATCGGGTCGAAATACGACTACGCAGGGGCATTTTGGTCCAAAATAAAGGCTCAAAACTTCAAAGTTATCAGTTCTGAAAACAAATTTGACAGCAACGATCCTCATGACATCCGTGACAACAAATCCTAAAGGCACGAAGTCAGATTATAGCTTTTCGACAATAAAGTTTCGAAATGTGAGACAAAAGAGTTTTGAGTCAATTTTTCAGATACTGGACAACTGAATCGCAATCAGAGTTTACTGACAGAGGTTTTAGACTCAGGGGAACATAAGGAACATAACCCAAGCGAGAAATCAGAGAAATCGGACAATTTTAGAAAAAGCTCAAAACTGTGAGCACAGAAACGACTTCAGAAACGCAACAGAAACAACAATCAGAGGTAGGAATCGTGTTAGTTACCTTGATACCTAGAAGTAGGGACGAACTGCACGAAGATTGGTCAAGATTTCGCGAAAATTCCTCTTCTCCCTTGCTCTCCAAACTCGCGGCCCTTTGAGGAAAGAAATGAGAGGATTTGTCTTTTTCGCGCTATTTATAGGCGGGCGAAATCGCGGGAAAATGAAAATTTCGCGATTCCGATTTTTGCAGCACGTTCACCGAGAAATTCTAAGAGAGATTCTGGCGTCAGAATTCCAGAACTCAAAACAAATATCTATGATATGGGAAAAACGATATCGAAAAACTCAAAAGCGGTGTCGGTTAATCTGCCCCGAAAAACTACTTTTTGCTGTGATGCTCAAACGACAAAACTTCCAACAGAAGAAAGATTGGAAATGTCGAAACAAGTCTGGCAACACGGACGGAATCTTCGTTAGAAGTCCCGAATAGAAAAAGTCTTCATCCATTGCTCGAAAATAGGGTTTCGAAGCAAAGAAATTAGCGTCGGCGGACATCCGAAAAGTGAAACCTATCGTGCGTACAGTCCAGAGTTCCGAAATGAAACGCTGGTCGATGGAAAAATAAAGAGAAACTTTAAATTTTCCGAGAGTTCGAAATCTCACTCAAAACGTTGCTTTAAGAGCGAAATAGCCTATTCTGGACACGCTCGCCATAAGGCAGGTGTGCAGACGACTCGCACTAGCTCCGAAAGAAACAACGCCACATTCCTCGAGCAATTCCTGAACTTTCTTTTTCATTAATCTTTCTCAAATATCAAACTCCTGTCACGCTTACACTGATTCCACGCGTGAGTCGGAAATTAACTTGTTCCGAAAATCCGGGTCTTACAATACTCCTCTCCAAAAAGAAAGTTTCGTCCTCGAAACTCAGAGTTCTGAGAAAGTCCGGAATACAGTTCCTCGATCTTATCTTCCAATTCTCATGTAGTAGTGCCTGTGTCATTGTTCCTCATAACCCTTACTTAAGCAATCTGTTTTGCCCTTGATTGTTCCACGCTTCTATCCCCACTGCTAACTGTCGGCGTCTCAAAAGACAAAACATCATTCAACCTCATGTCATCTGACTCGATTACTTGCGTCGGACCTCTGCTTGAAATGATACCGGTTGGCATTCCGTGCAGTCGCACCATCTTAGCCACTTACTTCTTTACTTTCGGTCGTCCGAAATTCTTCTTAAACTCGGTGCCTCTCTGTCATCTTAAAGTAAATACTCAACTCGTCCTCGTGATCTTCATCTACAGTCCAAAACTCCACTTGTCCGTTCGATAACTCCTAGACGAAATATTGCGTTGGAATCTAATAGTCCATTAACGTCACATCCAACTTCGTAACTATCATCACTCGCACAATGAAATCAATCTCCTACTTAGTCACCATTCGAATTAAAAAACGACTTATGTCCTTATTTCTTGTCCTTCACTAATCTTATCCTCTTCAACATCAAGTTATCAACAACTTATAAGATAATCCTCTTCTTAATATCTAACAATCCATTATTATCGTCTTCTTCCTTAGAACTTCCCTCACTCAAACCTATTTACACTTACTGAAATCCCTAACACTTCGCACCAATCGAGACTTATCCTCTAGAAGATTAAATCATAACTATACCTCAAGGGACTTAACTAGCCATCTTATCATCCGATCCTTCAACATTCTGAGATTTAACTCTTACCGTAACCGCTAACACCACCAAATCTCTTATGTGTACAGGAATCTCAGCTCTCTAGGACAACCTTAGCCCTAGGATTCTTATTCAACTTTAGCAAAATTCACTTGTTACCCGTAATGTGCACCATCAAAATCCATAACAAAGTTTCATTCCCTCTTAGACTCCGAGGAACTTGTCCAAACATAACAACTTCAAGTATTCATCTTAATACTAACACTTTCCTTTTTGTCACTCCATCACCATCTCGTCACTCAACTTCTTAATCTCTCAATCAAATTCTGACAAACTTCGAGTCCTACACACCTTAGACAGACATTCATAGATTTAAAACCTAAACCTTCACCAAGTTTGGTCCTCTAATGACCTTTAATCCTTCAATACTTCTTAAATGAATATCAGTTTCTTAAAAACTATAACTCCTTCACTTACCCAAACGACCTGACCAGTGTCGTCATGCTTTCACATCCACAACTTATTATGCTAACATCATTCAAATCTTATCACATGGTCATTATGTCCGCAACCTCATAATCAACATCAATCGATCACCAACCTTAACACTCCACACAACCCAGAATTCCCTTACTTCAAGATCTCTCTTATACTACACCTCAATGGTCTTCACCCGAAACTCACCTTCTGGTCTTTAATCTTCTAAGATTCAACTCCTATTGTCACACCTACAACCATAAGATCTCCTACTCGTACGTGATTCTCGGCTCTCAAGATTCAATCTTAACCCTAAGATTTCAATCCAACTTAGTATATCTCACTTAGTAATCTCAGCATATTTCTTTGGAATCCATATCAACAACCTCAAGTATTCAACTTATGCTAAAACTTTCTTTCTCCAACTTAATCATTAATTCAACACTTTTCAAGCGAAAATTCATCTCTTAAGACTATAATGTCTCCACATATTAATCAAACGCTTAGCAAAACTTATTCCTCGAACTCGACTATAACAATCTAGTTCAGAGCTAATTCTTCTCAATCTCGCTACCATCAAGGTATCATCTAAAACATGATTAAATCCAACTTATTTAGTCTCTAACAACTCCCCTCAGCAATCACATAACCTATGACTTCATAACTTCCGAGAAACTACTTAATACTTTTCCAGCACTAAATCTCTTGACTTGGTCTACCTCTACTTGGAGTAATCACACGAACTAACCAATCAATGTCTATACGACACTCATCGACTTCCACAGATTCAAATCTTAATCTTTTACAATCAAATGCTTAACACGAACTTTCCTCCCAAATCCGACTAATCCTCAATCAATTCAAATTCATCTTACCCGTCCTTCTATCAAAGTCCATAACCAGCTGTGATTCCGAATATCACCCCCTCAATATTAGGTGGATCAGGCCTAATACATCGAAGGTGGAAATTTAGAAAAACCCACTGGAACAGTCAATGAGTTCCTATCCTCCAGTAGTCACAAATATCCTGATACTAAATCCTTTAATGATCCCGCTACGGAACTACACACCCTCAACATGACACGTATACTACCCATACGGAATCTCCCTAAGATTCGTTCTTCAGCTACTAGCTTCCTCATAATCGCATCGGTGGAAGACTACTTTCTAAACTTAGTGTGTTATTCTAAACCTCGTGTAACTTCTATAGTTAAAACACGAGCGGCAGTCAAATAAATTCTTAGTAGGTGTAATAACTGTAAGGTCAAAGCTCAAACAGTATAACTAAGTTAGGTGTGTTGCACATTCTACGAGAGTAATGATGAGCATGTTGTACTAGAATGAGAAAGAATAGTTAGAAGGTTACCATCGTTCTTGCACTCACCTCTGGCTAACCCCTCAGCTCCTTCACCGTCCATGATATAAACCCTTCCTCTAGCAGCAGGGCGCTTTCCCCTTGCAGCATTGACAGACGGCTCCGCCTTGGGTGCCCTACACTGACTAGCGTTGTGCCCCGGTTGGTTGCAGTTGAAACACTTGGGCCTCGGTTCTGAGCACGCACTTGCATAGTGTCCCAACTTTCCACACCTGAAGCATTTCACATCTTGGATTGCAATCTGGTTTCCCGTTCCTCCAGCAGCAGCCGTAACCATAGGCTTGTACGATCCTGGGGTAAACCTTTCCCCCACAGGACGCTGATAAGGCTTCTTCATCTGAAACTTTCCTTTTCCTTGATAGCTCCGGGAACTCGACCTCATTGGTCCCCCAGTTCCAGCCCGGTCCATCCTCCTATTCTTCATCAGTTCCACCTCGGTGGCCTTCTCAACCAAAGCTTAAAACCTCATAATCCCCAACGGTCTCACTGAGTCCTCAATGTCAGCTCTCAGTCCCCTCACAAAGCGCTTGCACATATAGGGTTCATCAACCTGATCACGGAAAAATCGGAAGTGTTTGGCCAAAGATTCTAACTTAGCAGCATATTCCGGAATAGTCATGCTCCCTTGACGAAGAGTCAGAAACTGCGACTCACGCTCGTCACGAGCACTATCAGGAAAATACTTCTCCAGAAAGGCGGCACGAAAAGAATCCCAGTTCACCTCAACATGGTTTGCCTCCATCATCCCTCTGGTGCCCCTCCACCAGTACTCAGCATCGCCCAGTAGTAGATAAGTTGCCAGGCCCACCTTAGCCCCTCCACTAGTCTGTAGTACTTCGAAAATCTTCTCTACCTCTTGGATCCAGAGATCCGCCTCGTCCGGGTAAGTCCCGCCCGTGAACTTGGGTGGATTCTGTCTTCTGAAATCATTCAATCCCCTGTTCTGGTCCAGGGCTGCTTCTCTCTGAAGCCGGTATAGCTCGCGTGCATCCTTAGTAGCACGCCTATGTGCATTGTCATTCGTCTGTACAGTCATAGCTTGGACCAAAGTGGCCACCATCTCAGCAAGTTGGTTCGCGTTCACCATGTTCTGTATTCGTTTAGCAAACAGTCAGTACCAATCATAAGATAGTATTATGCATAACTATACAATATGATTAGGTAGCAACTTCAATCAATCAAAGCGAAGATCGCTTGGCAGACAATCAATTTTTTTACTCTTTGCAGAGTCACACAACCTAGCACAGAAGACCTATTCCCCAAGGACTCCCAAAAGACTCGACTAGGCTCTGATACCACAATGTAACACCCCGAATTCCAGGTGTCACTTTAGTAACCAAAAATAAACTTTAGGCGGAAAACAGGTAATTTTTTTTTTTTTGTTTTCTTTCCTTTAAATCAAAGTGATAAGAAAGTAAAGACAAACCCCAACAACTAACTAACCGATATACAACATATATACATGTACAGCCTCAGCTGCACTCCATGTCACGCGCACTCGCAGTGACTCCAAAGCAGTGTGCCCGTAGGCAAATATATACAGACCCAGAAGTGTAAGTGAGAAAATTATAATTACAAACCACTAGGAGAAAGTCGGCCTCAATATGGCCTAAGCAAAGACCCCTATGGTCCGACTGACTCACTGTGATCCCTCCGTAAGAGAACCACACAAAAAGCCATGCGTCGGGAACCTACCCTGTCCCAAAAGCAAAACGAATCAGAGCTATTACAGTAACAACCAACTCCAAAAGACTCTAACCACCCATACCCCATACTACTATCATCGACCCTCCCTCGATCAGGCATGAAGTCCGGGTCCTCGTCGAAAGCTTCAGTAATAGTCGTTCCGCTCCGGGTCTTTCCCGCACAACAAATCATCACGAACCGGCTGACAGACGCCTGGCAGCAGGCCGACCGCCCAAACACAAACATACAAACAAAGCCAAGGCGCTAGGGTCAACTTACAGAATACAATAGATATACAATCAACTTGTGATAAAGGGGATATATACATATGTTGTATATATATACATATAAGTTATGTATTGCCTACTCTAAGGTATATACATAGCATGTTCTCGAATCTCCTACACAGTTCAATCATTAATACCTAACGATGTTCATCAACATCAAATCATCATAATCTCAACATAGGGAGTTAGGTGATAAGGTGAGTCAAACAATGTATCGTCCTCCCAACACACACGTATCCAACTAAACCAATGTTCCCTGTCGTTGCCCTAGGGTAAACGACGATGAAATCTCACGCTTCCATGAAGTCTCACGCTTCAATGGGGTCTTACGCTTTCACGAAGTCTCACGCTTCAGTGAAATCTCACACATTCACGAAGTCTCACGCTTCAGTGAAGTTTCGCGCCTTCACGAAGTCTCACGCTTCAGTGAAGTTGCACGCCTCCGCAAAGTCTCCCGCTTCAGCGAAGGTTCCCGTCTCCACGAGGTCTCCCGCCTCAGTGAAGTTTCTGCTTTCACGAAGTCTCACGCCTCAGTGAAGCTTACTCACTTTCACGAAGTCTCACGCTTCAGTGAAGTTCCATGCTTTCACGAAGTCTCACGCCTCAGTGAAGCTTCCCGTTCTTCACTATGGATGGGCCATTCCCGTTATCCATCCTGGATGAACCATTCCCGTTATTCATCCTTGGTGAACCATTCCCGTTATTCACCATGATATGCACAGGTGAACCATTCCCGTTATTCACCCGATTGATGCAATATGGTTAGCCAAACAACGAATCGCCCTTACCACGAAAGTGTGTAGCTCACAACCCAATCTCAACAAACCCATGAGTTAGTGTCGGTCAATACAACACAACTCGGAGTAAGTGTCGGTCAATACAACACAACTCCATCCACAGAATACACAAGGGTCTAGTGTCGGTCAATACAACACCGCCCAAACAACAAGAGCACTAGGTTTCGGTCAATACAACACGGCTCCACAACACTCCCCAAGAGTACTAAAGTACTCGGTGACTTCAATCATCACCATAGCTCACCTTAGTGGCTTTCTCCAATTCCGATAACTCTCCAAACCCACAACAAAGGTCGACTTTTCCCCGTCTTTCGTAAATGTTTTCCCCTTTAGTTCTCCTATAACTATTCATTTAGTAAAAACGTTTCGAATTGAATTAGTCAGGTTATGAGTTTATTTCTCAAAATATAGGTTTCCCAAGTCTTTAGTTTACAAAATTCTATTCATTCTAGGTTTTCCGAAAACCAACCACCCAAAAGAAGTTTCCCGGGGAAAGTCTAAGTAAACCAACGAATCCCAATAAATGGCTAAGTCCCAAACCCCTCGTTTGAACTTGCCTAGGGTTGCTCATCCAACCCGAAACATCAAAGATCACCAGATCAATGAATCTCCACTCCGAAGTCGCGTCAAAACGCACTATCCAACAAAGCACAACATCACAACATCAGTTCATCAACATAATCAACATCAAAGTAAAGCATAAGTCGAATTGATCGACGCCTATCATGCATTCATAGCTAATATATAGTAAGTTGCCCTAACCTCGAGCTGATCCAGCCTCGAAATCAAGGTTGTCCTCAAACAGTTGCTCTGAATATTCCAAAGTTCCTTCAACTGAACCTCGGAGAAAAACAAAGCAGAATTCAAACAAAATCGATTAGTTCGATCGCAAAACAATACATAAACGATAGACAAAGCATCAAAGCTTCAGAATACGACAAACGGGTACGAAAGGACAAGTTTTCGAAACCGAAAAACTCCCCCCCCTTAGGAAAAACCCACGGCCATAAGGAGAAAAGGGCTTCGGCTCTTTTTCTTCGATCAAATCAGTTTACAAGGTAGTTTTAGGGTAAAACTAAGGCAAAGAAACTGTCAGAACAATTTTCGGACAATCGGGTCGAAATACGACTACGCAGGGGCATTTTGGTCCAAAATAAAGGCTCAAAACTTCAAAGTTATCAGTTCTGAAAACAAATTTGACAGCAACGATCCTCATGACATCCGTGACAACAAATCCTAAAGGCACGAAGTCAGATTATAGCTTTTCGACAATAAAGTTTCGAAATGTGAGACAAAAGAGTTTTGAGTCAATTTTTCAGATCCTGGACAACTGAATCGCAATCAGAGTTTACTGACAGAGGTTTTAGACTCAGGGGAACATAAGGAACATAACCCAAGCGAGAAATCAGAGAAATCGGACAATTTTAGAAAAAGCTCAAAACTGTGAGCACAGAAACGACTTCAGAAACGCAACAGAAATAACAATCAGAGGTAGGAATCGTGTTAGTTACCTTGATACCTAGAAGTAGAGACGAACTGCACGAAGATTGGTCAAGATTTCGCGAAAATTCCTCTTCTCCCTTGCTCTCCAAACTCGCGGCCCTTTGAGGAAAGAAATGAGAGGATTTGTCTTTTTCGCGCTATTTATAGGCGGGCGAAATCGCGGGAAAATGAAAATTTCGCGATTCCGATTTTTGCAGCACGTTCACCGAGAAATTCTAAGAGAGATTCTGGCGTCAGAATTCCAGAACTCAAAACAAATATCTATGATATGGGAAAAACGATATCGAAAAACTCAAAAGCGGTGTCGGTTAATCTGCCCCGAAAAACTACTTTTTGCTGTGATGCTCAAACGACAAAACTTCCAACAGAAGAAAGATTGGAAATGTCGAAACAAGTCTGGCAACGCGGACGGAATCTTCGTTAGAAGTCCCGAATAGAAAAAGTCTTCATCCATTGCTCGAAAATAGGGTTTCGAAGCAAAGAAATTAGCGTCGGCGGACATCCGAAAAGTGAAACCTATCGTGCGTACAGTCCAGAGTTCCGAAATGAAACGCTGGTCGATGGAAAAATAAAGAGAAACTTTAAATTTTCCGAGAGTTCGAAATCTCACTCAAAACGTTGCTTTAAGAGCGAAATAGCCTATTCTTGACACGCTCGCCATAAGGCAGGTGTGCAGACGACTCGCACTAGCTCCGAAAGAAACAACGCCACATTCCTCGAGCAATTCCTGAACTTTCTTTTTCATTAATCTTTCTCAAATATCAAACTCCTGTCACGCTTACACTGATTCCACGCGTGAGTCGGAAATTAACTTGTTCCGAAAATCCGGGTCTTACAATACTCCCCTCCAAAAAGAAAGTTTCGTCCTCGAAACTCAGAGTTCTGAGAAAGTCCGGAATACAGTTCCTCGATCTTATCTTCCAATTCTCATGTAGTAGTGCCTGTGTCATTGTTCCTCATAACCCTTACTTAAGCAATCTGTTTTGCCCTTGATTGTTCCACGCTTCTATCCCCACTGCTAACTGTCGGCGTCTCAAAAGACAAAACATCATTCAACCTCATGTCGTCTGACTCGATTACTTGCGTCGGACCTCTGCTTGAAATGATACCGGTTGGCATTCCGTGCAGTCGCACCATCTTAGCCACTTACTTCTTTACTTTCGGTCGTCCGAAATTCTTCTTAAACTCGGTGCCTCTCTGTCATCTTAAAGTAAATACTCAACTCGTCCTCGTGATCTTCATCTACAGTCCAAAACTCCACTTGTCCGTTCGATAACTCCTAGACGAAATATTGCGTTGGAATCTAATAGTCCATTAACGTCACATCCAACTTCGTAACTATCATCACTCGCACAATGAAATCAATCTCCTACTTAGTCACCATTCGAATTAAAAAACGACTTATGTCCTTATTTCTTGTCCTTCACTAATCTTATCCCCTTCAACATCAAGTTATCAACAACTTATAAGATAATCCTCTTCTTAATATCTAACAATCCATTATTATCGTCTTCTTCCTTAGAACTTCCCTCACTCAAACCTATTTACACTTACTGAAATCCCTAACACTTCGCACCAATCGAGACTTATCCTCTAGAAGATTAAATCATAACTATACCTCAAGGGACTTAACTAGCCATCTTATCATCCGATCCTTCAACATTCTGAGATTTAACTCTTACCGTAACCGCTAACACCACCAAATCTCTTATGTGTACAAGAATCTCAGCTCTCTAGGACAACCTTAGCCCTAGGATTCTTATTCAACTTTAGCAAAATTCACTTGTTACCCGTAATGTGCACCATCAAAATCCATAACAAAGTTTCATTCCCTCTTAGACTCCGAGGAACTTGTCCAAACATAACAACTTCAAGTATTCATCTTAATACTAACACTTTCCTTTTTGTCACTCCATCACCATCTCGTCACTCAACTTCTTAATCTCTCAATCAAATTCTGACAAACTTCGAGTCCTACACACCTTAGACAGACATTCATAGATTTAAAACCTAAACCTTCACCAAGTTTGGTCCTCTAATGACCTTTAATCCTTCAATACTTCTTAAATGAATATCAGTTTCTTAAAAACTATAACTCCTTCACTTACCCAAACGACCTGACCAGTGTCGTCATGCTTTCACATCCACAACTTATTATGCTAACATCATTCAAATCTTATCACATGGTCATTATGTCCGCAACCTCATAATCAACATCAATCGATCACCAACCTTAACACTCCACACAACCCAGAATTCCCTTACTTCAAGATCTCTCTTATACTACACCTCAATGGTCTTCACCCGAAACTCACCTTCAGGTCTTTAATCTTCTAAGATTCAACTCCTATTGTCACACCTACAACCATAAGATCTCCTACTCGTACGTGATTCTCGGCTCTCAAGATTCAATCTTAACCCTAAGATTTCAATCCAACTTAGTATATCTCACTTAGTAATCTCAGCATATTTCTTTGGAATCCATATCAACAACCTCAAGTATTCAACTTATGCTAAAACTTTCTTTCTCCAACTTAATCATTAATTCAACACTTTTCAAGCGAAAATTCATCTCTTAAGACTATAATGTCTCCACATATTAATCAAACGCTTAGCAAAACTTATTCCTCGAACTCGACTATAACAATCTAGTTCAGAGCTAATTCTTCTCAATCTCGCTACCATCAAGGTATCATCTAAAACATGATTAAATCCAACTTATTTAGTCTCTAACAACTCCCCTCAGCAATCACATAACCTATGACTTCATAACTTCCGAGAAACTACTTAATACTTTTCCAGCACTAAATCTCTTGACTTGGTCTACCTCTACTTGGAGTAATCACACGAACTAACCAATCAATGTCTATACGACACTCATCGACTTCCACAGATTCAAATCTTAATCTTTTACAATCAAATGCTTAACACGAACTTTCCTCCCAAATCCGACTAATCCTCAATCAATTCAAATTCATCTTACCCGTCCTTCTATCAAAGTCCATAACCAGCTGTGATTCCGAATATCACCCCCTCAATATTAGGTGGATCAGGCCTAATACATCGAAGGTGGAAATTTAGAAAAACCCACTGGAACAGTCAATGAGTTCCTATCCTCCAGTAGTCACAAATATCCTGATACTAAATCCTTTAATGATCCCGCTACGGAACTACACACCCTCAACATGACACGTATACTACCCATACGGAATCTCCCTAAGATTCGTTCTTCAGCTACTAGCTTCCTCATAATCGCATCGGTGGAAGACTACTTTCTAAACTTAGTGTGTTATTCTAAACCTCGTGTAACTTCTATAGTTAAAACACGAGCGGCAGTCAAATAAATTCTTAGTAGGTGTAATAACTGTAAGGTCAAAGCTCAAACAGTATAACTAAGTTAGGTGTGTTGCACATTCTACGAGAGTAATGATGAGCATGTTGTACTAGAATGAGAAAGAATAGTTAGAAGGTTACCATCGTTCTTGCACTCACCTCTGGCTAACCCCTCAGCTCCTTCACCGTCCATGATATAAACCCTTCCTCTAGCAGCAGGGCGCTTTCCCCTTGCAGCATTGACAGACGGCTCCGCCTTGGGTGCCCTACACTGACTAGCGTTGTGCCCCGGTTGGTTGCAGTTGAAACACTTGGGCCTCGGTTCTGAGCACGCACTTGCATAGTGTCCCAACTTTCCACACCTGAAGCATTTCACATCTTGGATTGCAATCTGGTTTCCCGTTCCTCCAGCAGCAGCCGTAACCATAGGCTTGTACGATCCTGGGGTAAACCTTTCCCCCACAGGACGCTGATAAGGCTTCTTCATCTGAAACTTTCCTTTTCCTTGATAGCTCCGGGAACTCGACCTCATTGGTCCCCCAGTTCCAGCCCGGTCCATCCTCCTATTCTTCATCAGTTCCACCTCGGTGGCCTTCTCAACCAAAGCTTGAAACCTCATAATCCCCAACGGTCTCACTGAGTCCTCAATGTCAGCTCTCAGTCCCCTCACAAAGCGCTTGCACATATAGGGTTCATCAACCTGATCACGGAAAAATCGGAAGTGTTTGGCCAAAGATTCTAACTTAGCAGCATATTCCGGAATAGTCATGCTCCCTTGACGAAGAGTCAGAAACTGCGACTCACGCTCGTCACGAGCACTATCAGGAAAATACTTCTCCAGAAAGGCGGCACGAAAAGAATCCCAGTTCACCTCAACATGGTTTGCCTCCATCATCCCTCTGGTGCCCCTCCACCAGTACTCAGCATCGCTCAGTAGTAGATAAGTTGCCAGGCCCACCTTAGCCCCTCCACTAGTCTGTAGTACTTCGAAAATCTTCTCTACCTCTTGGATCCAGAGATCCGCCTCGTCCGGGTCAGTCCCGCCCGTGAACTTGGGTGGATTCTGTCTTCTGAAATCATTCAATCCCCTGTTCTGGTCCAGGGCTGCTTCTCTCTGAAGCCGGTATAGCTCGCGTGCATCCTTAGTAGCACGCCTATGTGCATTGTCATTCGTCTGTACAGTCATAGCTTGGACCAAAGTGGCCACCATCTCAGCAAGTTGGTTCGCGTTCACCATGTTCTGTATTCGTTTAGCAAACAGTCAGTACCAATCATAAGATAGTATTATGCATAACTATACAATATGATTAGGTAGCAACTTCAATCAATTAAAGCGAAGATCGCTTGGCAGACAATCAATTTTTTTACTCTTTGCAGAGTCACACAACCTAGCACAGAAGACCTATTCCCCAAGGACTCCCAAAAGACTCGACTAGGCTCTGATACCACAATGTAACACCCCGAATTCCAGGTGTCACTTTAGTAACCAAAAATAAACTTTAGGCGGAAAACAGGTAATTTTTTTTTTTTTGTTTTCTTTCCTTTAAATCAAAGTGATAAGAAAGTAAAGACAAACCCCAACAACTAACTAACCGATATACAACATATATACATGTACAGCCTCAGCTGCACTCCATGTCACGCGCACTCGCAGTGACTCCAAAGCAGTGTGCCCGTAGGCAAATATATACAGACCCAGAAGTGTAAGTGAGAAAATTATAATTTCAAACCACTAGGAGAAAGTCGGCCTCAATATGGCCTAAGCAAAGACCCCTATGGTCCGACTGACTCACTGTGATCCCTCCGTAAGAGAACCACACAAAAAGCCATGCGTCGGGAACCTACCCTGTCCCAAAAGCAAAACGAATCAGAGCTATTACAGTAACAACCAACTCCAAAAGACTCTAACCACCCATACCCCATACTACTATCATCGACCCTCCCTCGATCAGGCATGAAGTCCGGGTCCTCGTCGAAAGCTTCAGTAATAGTCGTTCCGCTCCGGGTCTTTCCCGCACAACAAATCATCACGAACCGGCTGACAGACGCCTGGCAGCAGGCCGACCGCCCAAACACAAACATACAAACAAAGCCAAGGCGCTAGGGTCAACTTACAGAATACAATAGATATACAATCAACTTGTGATAAAGGGGATATATACATATGTTGTATATATATACATATAAGTTATGTATTGCCTACTCTAAGGTATATACATAGCATGTTCTCGAATCTCCTACACAGTTCAATCATTAATACCTAACGATGTTCATCAACATCAAATCATCATAATCTCAACATAGGGAGTTAGGTGATAAGGTGAGTCAAACAATGTATCGTCCTCCCAACACACACGTATCCAACTAAACCAATGTTCCCTGTCGTTGCCCTAGGGTAAACGACGATGAAATCTCACGCTTCCATGAAGTCTCACGCTTCAATGGGGTCTTACGCTTTCACGAAGTCTCACGCTTCAGTGAAATCTCACACATTCACGAAGTCTCACGCTTCAGTGAAGTTTCGCGCCTTCACGAAGTCTCACGCTTCAGTGAAGTTGCACGCCTCCGCAAAGTCTCCCGCTTCAGCGAAGGTTCCCGTCTCCACGAGGTCTCCCGCCTCAGTGAAGTTTCTGCTTTCACGAAGTCTCACGCCTCAGTGAAGCTTACTCACTTTCACGAAGTCTCACGCTTCAGTGAAGTTCCATGCTTTCACGAAGTCTCACGCCTCAGTGAAGCTTCCCGTTCTTCACTATGGATGGGCCATTCCTGTTATCCATCCTGGATGAACCATTCCCGTTATTCATCCTTGGTGAACCATTCCCGTTATTCACCATGATATGCACAGGTGAACCATTCCCGTTATTCACCCGATTGATGCAATATGGTTAGCCAAACAACGAATCGCCCTTACCACGAAAGTGTGTAGCTCACAACCCAATCTCAACAAACCCATGAGTTAGTGTCGGTCAATACAACACAACTCGGAGTAAGTGTCGGTCAATACAACACAACTCCATCCACAGAATACACAAGGGTCTAGTGTCGGTCAATACAACACCGCCCAAACAACAAGAGCACTAGGTGTCGGTCAATACAACACGGCTCCACAACACTCCCCAAGAGTACTAAAGTACTCGGTGACTTCAATCATCACCATAGCTCACCTTAGTGGCTTTCCCCAATTCCGATAACTCTCCAAACCCACAACAAAGGTCGACTTTTCCCCGTCTTTCGTAAATGTTTTCCCCTTTAGTTCTCCTATAACTATTCATTTAGTAAAAACGTTTCGAATTGAATTAGTCAGGTTATGAGTTTATTTCTCAAAATATAGGTTTCCCAAGTCTTTAGTTTACAAAATTCTATTCATTCTAGGTTTTCCGAAAACCAACCACCCAAAAGAAGTTTCCCGGGGAAAGTCTAAGTAAACCAACGAATCCCAATAAATGGCTAAGTCCCAAACCCCTCGTTTGAACTTGCCTAGGGTTGCTCATCCAACCCGAAACATCAAAGATCACCAGATCAATGAATCTCCACTCCGAAGTCGCGTCAAAACGCACAATCCAACAAAGCACAACATCACAACATCAGTTCATCAACATAATCAACATCAAAGTAAAGCATAAGTCGAATTGATCGACGCCTATCATGCATTCATAGCTAATATATAGTAAGTTGCCCTAACCTCGAGTTGATCCAGCTTCGAAATCAAGGTTGTCCTCAAACAGTTGCTCTGAATATTCCAAAGTTCCTTCAACTGAACCTCGGAGAAAAACAAAGCAGAATTCAAACAAAATCGATTAGTTCGATCGCAAAACAATACATAAACGATAGACAAAGCATCAAAGCTTCAGAATACGACAAACGGGTACGAAAGGACAAGTTTTCGAAACCGAAAAACTCCCCCCCCTTAGGAAAAACCCACGGCCATAAGGAGAAAAGGGCTTCGGCTCTTTTTCTTCGATCAAATCAGTTTACAAGGTAGTTTTAGGGTAAAACTAAGGCAAAGAAACTGTCAGAACAATTTTCGGACAATCGGGTCGAAATACGACTACGCAGGGGCATTTTGGTCCAAAATAAAGGCTCAAAACTTCAAAGTTATCAGTTCTGAAAACAAATTTGACAGCAACGATCCTCATGACATCCGTGACAACAAATCCTAAAGGCACGAAGTCAGATTATAGCTTTTCGACAATAAAGTTTCGAAATGTGAGACAAAAGAGTTTTGAGTCAATTTTTCAGATACTGGACAACTGAATCGCAATCAGAGTTTACTGACAGAGGTTTTAGACTCAGGGGAACATAAGGAACATAACCCAAGCGAGAAATCAGAGAAATCGGACAATTTTAGAAAAAGCTCAAAACTGTGAGCACAGAAACGACTTCAGAAACGCAACAGAAACAACAATCAGAGGTAGGAATCGTGTTAGTTACCTTGATACCTAGAAGTAGGGACGAACTGCACGAAGATTGGTCAAGATTTCGCGAAAATTCCTCTTCTCCCTTGCTCTCCAAACTCGCGGCCCTTTGAGGAAAGAAATGAGATGATTTTGCTTTTTCGCGCTATTTATAGGCGGGCGAAATCGCGGGAAAATGAAAATTTCGCGATTCCGATTTTTGCAGCACGTTCACCGAGAAATTCTAAGAGAGATTCTGGCGTCAGAATTCCAGAACTCAAAACAAATATCTATGATATGGGAAAAACGATATCGAAAAACTCAAAAGCGGTGTCGGTTAATCTGCCCCGAAAAACTACTTTTTGCTGTGATGCTCAAACGACAAAACTTCCAACAGAAGAAAGATTGGAAATGTCGAAACAAGTCTGGCAGCGCGGACGGAATCTTCGTTAGAAGTCCCGAATAGAAAAAGTCTTCATCCATTGCTCGAAAATAGGGTTTCGAAGCAAAGAAATTAGCGTCGGCGGACATCCGAAAAGTGAAACCTATCGTGCGTACAGTCCAGAGTTCCGAAATGAAACGCTGGTCGATGGAAAAATAAAGAGAAACTTTAAATTTTCCGAGAGTTCGAAATCTCACTCAAAACGTTGCTTTAAGAGCGAAATAGCCTATTCTGGACACGCTCGCCATAAGGCAGGTGTGCAGACGACTCGCACTAGCTCCGAAAGAAACAACGCCACATTCCTCGAGCAATTCCTGAACTTTCTTTTTCATTAATCTTTCTCAAATATCAAACTCCTGTCACGCTTACACTGATTCCACGCGTGAGTCGGAAATTAACTTGTTCCGAAAATCCGGGTCTTACAATTAAAGTGTTCTTCTTTCCAATCACCTCATTGTTTTGACGGATAGGAATGCATTTTCCTTTCTCCACAACCTTCCATTGACCACTCCCTGCAATTCTTATGTCAAGGCTTTCTAGGTCACGACCCATAGTGTTGTAGAAGAAGCACTTCCTTTCGTTGAAAATATTTCCATCTACAAAGATACGCAAACCCAAATTAAATTTAAAACACCATATTTGTTCAATTCCCACTTGTCAACAACACTTAAACATTTCCTGGGACATGGAAAAATTGAATTAAAATTGAATTTTCTATGATAAAAACAATGCTCTCCAACTAGTACAAAAGCCACAAAAAATTAAATGGATATTTTGAAAAATAGAGAGAATTCAAAAAAGTAAAAATTTATTGACCTCCTCCAGGTAACCCCCATGGCTCTGTCTGAAACACATTGAAATTTGGGATTATTTGAACAGGAAGAGGTTGAGCGAAGGCCCTCCTCTTCAGGTAGAAATTCACAAGAACCTCATCAGTGGGATCAAACTTGTAACCAGGTAGCAACCGAACACTCCCATCCTTGTCACAAGTTATGAGGGCCTCCATCTCAAATGACGTCATCGCAAGTGTGTGAAACTCTCTAAATGGATTAGTGTAGTAAACTTGTGCGGCTAGAACATCAATTTATAGCTACAAGATATGCATTGCCATCCGTGTTTGTGTGTGTGTGAGAGAGAGAGAGGTTTAGGGTTTAGGGAAAGGAAGTGACAAAGCACTATTCGAGCACTTTAGTCATGTAAGTGAGGGCATTTTATAGGGGAAATTATTTTATGCACATCCTAAAGGGGAATGAGTCAAATGCTTTGAATGATAATGAATAATTTTTTTTGACGGGATAATAAATAATTATAAAAAATACTGTAGTTAAAAAATTTATAATAATAAATGCTAAATTTAGAGAACTTCTACTTTTTATTTCCTTATCATTTTCCTTAATAGATTAAGTCATATTATGGCCTTCAACTTTTTAAAGTATATAAAATAGCACTTATGTTAACCTTTAGAAGAGTATGTTTGTTGACAAGCACATTACAAGAGTAATGAGAATGTATATGAATAGTCAAAATAATTTTATTTCATCAATAGGAATCCAAAATGTAACTTTTCTAATTGAACATACGTAATTTATTTATGATGAAAGGATAAAAAAAATTATTGAGAATTACTATTTAAAATATAGTTATTATATAACTCCAATTCATTATACCTTAATACTTTCTAAAATATAATTTTTCTAATAGTAATTAAATTTTAAGTTATTGAATCGATAAAAATTCTTCAATTCCAAACTTTTCTAATTGAACATATGTAATTTATTCTTTCAAAAAAAAAATATGTAATTTATTTATGATGAAAGGATAAAAACAATTATTGAGAATTACTATTTAAAATATAGTTATTACATAACTCCAATTCATTATACATTAATACTTTCTAAAATATAATTTTTTTGATAATAATTAAATTTCAAGTTATTGAATTGAATAAAAATTCTTCAATTGCATAATTTCAATATAGTGGCCCATTAAATGGAAATAATTGTGGAGTGGCCATATTCTTTTGGGGTTCAATTATTTCCTTGTATTGGCTTTAGTAGTTTTCTGTTTTATTAAGTACTAGTACTTTTTACCCGTGCGATGCACGGGGATATTCATTTTTATTTAATTTGTGTGTTTATATGATTTTTGCGTTAATTTCTTAAATATATTTTGTATTAATATATAATTTTTATATTAGAATTTTTAAGTTTTGTTTTGTGATAAATGTGTTTTTTTTTTTGTCGTAGCATGGTGATGGGTTTAGTGTGTATGTGGTGTCTTATCTCCATTGAGACGACACACCACACACTTTTAACTTGTCTTGTTTTACAATCCTTGTCATTTGTGTGTTTCCTTGGAATATAGTGGATTGTATTACCAATATGCAGGATTTTATGTGATTTTTTTTAACCTTGACTCATGTTGGTAGTGCAGGTATCCTCATGTCTCTTTTCTACTCCATTTGGGAGGATTAAAATGACATATTTCGTCACCATCTTGTCGCTTCATTGGGTTCTTTGTTGTGACATGTTGTTGCATTGCATCCATCTTTGGTGACAACAAATACCTCATATGCGCCCAACCTCCAGGGAGCTTCCTCCGGGCTGGGCTCGACCTCTCCAGATGTGGTGAAGGTCAATTTTGATGTTTCTGTTTCGGCATCTAGTTCAGCTCGTTTAAACTTTTTGTTATGAATTAATTTTTTTCTTGAAAATTGTGATACAATATTTTCATGGAGGTTAAAACTTTCAGTTGCTCTTGTCATTTCACAACAATAGCTTTTCTACATAACACAACAACTTCTTCTTCAAAAGGTTAGATGAAACTGTTCTTATTAGTAAATATTATAGTTGGTGTGTTTTGATCTCCAAGTCGTCAGACTAACTTCTCCTAAGTCTTTACATGAGAGACACGCACTTGTGTGTTTTGATCCCCTTCCGTGTTTCCTACAAATATTTATATACAAAAACAATATACTTAATTGAATTCTGGCATAATATAACTAAAATTTAATTTGATGATTTTTTATTTGATACATACCATTAGTAATATTAATTTGTTGAATGCTTGCAGAGGC
Organism: Lotus japonicus; assembly: GCF_012489685.1. Classification (NCBI taxonomy): domain Eukaryota; kingdom Viridiplantae; phylum Streptophyta; class Magnoliopsida; order Fabales; family Fabaceae; genus Lotus; species Lotus japonicus. The sequence continues at coordinate 72,816,791 of NC_080041.1, forward strand.
TCCATTGCTTCAAGGATTTGATTCTCTAATTGAATTCTAAGTTATGTCAAAAGGCTGAATTTTGAAATATTACAACTAATAATTTGTAATGTGAAATTTAATAATGATATGAACTAAACTTACTTCTGTGGTTGGAAGAAGATCACGACTAAATGAATTCTACGTGCGAGCTTTATCTTTAAGTCATCTTCAATGTTAAATTTTGATGAAGGTGTTTGATTGATAAATATTTTATGTGAGATAATTTTTTTCCAGATAGCACGGAGTCATACGTACATCAAGATGGATGAACAATCTCAGTCATTTACATAGTAAGCAAATGGAAATGAAGTTATAAAAGAGAAATGATTTTTGTCACTTGGACTTAATCCTTAAATTTGGTGTCATGATTTGACACTTTGATGTGAGATTTAAATACAGTTTTGAAGGTTATAAACTTCTCAACTTCTATATAACTACTTCTCAATTTGGAAGGTTATAACCAGTCTTTTTTGTGGGTAAAGCCAATAAAACATATTTATGTTTATGATAATGATGAGTAGCCTATATATATTTTTTAGATGAATTTCAGAAACATTTCTATATATTTTAAATTTTAAATTAAATTAAAATCTTAAATTAATTTATTGTTATATTTTGTTTTGTAATTAACAAATAAAATGAAGTATCATGGTAAGAATAATTTTTTATTTTATAAATTTTTCTTTGCTCCATCGGAAAAATTTATAAATTATATATAATAATAAGCACATGTAAATGGAATTGTAGAAGTGGAAAAGTTTTTACCTCATGGATTTAATTGTTGAATTGTGTCATGATTAAGCACTTTGAAGTTGGATTTAAATTCAATCTTTAATATTTATAACTTTTGAGCTTCTACATAACTTCTTAATTCTATCAATGCATAATATATAACTATTATTTGTATGCTTACATTTTTTATTTTATATATTATAATCAATTATATGTTCTCAAAATTTTTAAAAGTTTATAACATCCTATGGAATACCATAGCTAATATTTTTTATTTTGGTGAGTAATTTTTGCATATATATAAAATTTAATGTCAAAACATTCACCTTCATTTTCTTTTATTTCAAACATGAAAGACAAACAGTTGTAGGGAAAAGTGTTAATGGAATGTTTTTTCCGCAATATTGATATGAAATTTAATGTGAAAACATCGAATAACAAAATTTGTTATATGATGGACCCTTTGAAAAAAATATCATCATCTTAGATAAAACAAATAGTTGTATATATGAGATTTTAATAGATGCAACATATTATAGAGTGCAAATGCTTCATTAGAATTTACTATATTAATTTATCATTAAGGCATACAAAAAGTGCAAGAAACTTAAATGTTTTCAAAATAATACATTGGAAGAATGGAAACAATAGCGGCAAAGTCTGAGAGAAGAAAACATTGAAACAAAATCAGTTAAATGTAAAAGGAGAACGAAGGCTTCATTGTATTAGATTAGAAGAAAAGACAATCATTTGGTTGATTTAGTTGATAATAAAACAATGAAAATGGATAGAAAAAAAAGCAAGAAACTTACATTAACTGGACATTCAACTATCAAAGAAAGGGAAGCAACATCATGAAGTTGAGAGTGAAAAACAATGAAACTCGATTAGAGAATGATAAAGGAGATGACTTTAACCGTTTAATGTTACAATTGACAGTGAAGAAAGCACATTATTAAAACATAATAGAAGTTAATACAATAACATAATAATGTTAATAATTCATAAGAACAAAACATCCATCAATGACGAAAGTAAAATAAAATGGATAACTTTCACCGATTGAATTAGCGATAAAAACATGAAATTATGAATAAACACTGAATTTTACCGCAGTGGAAGATTAGGAATGAGAAGAATGAATGAGAAAAGAAAGTTCAGCTAAAAAAAACATACCCTGAGAATGAAATGTGAAGAAAAAATGATGGTGAAATCAAAATAAATAAATCAAAAGAGAGAAAAAATGGGCTTTTACCTGATGGAAGAAGTTGGTTGAGAAATTTTCAAAGCCTAAGAATGAAAATTGAAGAAGAAGAAGTGGTTGATGAAGTAAAAAAAGACGAAGAAGAAATTTTTCTAACCTGATGGAAGATCATCTTGTGGAGGGATCATGCTATTGGAGAATCCAAACGGGAGAGATTTCTTGCATAGGAATAGAGGTTATGGAGATCAAGATAAGAAAGATGAAAATATTTAAAAGGAGAATGGAAAGACGTTTCATATATGTGAGAAAAGGAAGAGACTCTTGCACTTATTTTTGTGACCACAATAAAGAGTTACAAAAGTAACAAAGAAAACAACTAAGAATGTGAACAGACAGAAGATGATGAAGGTATGAAAAACGGTAGAAAGGGGGGGGTTTGAATAACGTTTTCAGTATAAAACTTCCACCTTAAAGATTTTGACAAATCTTTCGAGAACTTAAGTGCTAAAGATAAGAGATAGAAAAGCACACAAGGATTTTATCCTGGTTCACTTGATAAATCACTCAAGCTACTCCAGTCCACCCGTTAAGGTGATTTCTTCCTTCTTAGAATGAAGGCAATCCACTAATCAGGTAAGAGTTACAACTGCACTTGAAACCTACAAGTGACTAACAATTACACTGACTTAGCTCATGTAAGATCAAGTTTTGATCTAGTAGTACAACTCTATGTTTTGATGATTACAAGTTAACCTTTTGATATGAACAATTGTGGTACTCTAACGTGTTTTTCTGAGTGTGCTATTTACAGGCTCTGACCCTGACTCAATTTCACACAAATCAGAAGCACTGTGTATAAAGGGTAACCCAAGCAACGCTTTCGCATTCACCATGTTCAGTATGAACAGTGGAAAAGCTTCAGAAGATCTGAAGCTATACAAACTCTGATGAGGACTCAGTCGCTAGAAGCTCTGATGATCCAGAAGTTCTGACAACCAAGAAACACTGAAGGTTCAGATGTTCCGATGGTGTAGAAGACTCTGAAGATCCAGAAGCTGAATAGTGGAAACTCTGAAGTCCAGAAGCAAGAAACTCTGAAGGCCATGTACTTCCCTCTGAGTTCAGAATCAGAAGATACAATGGTCAGAGGATCTGTGCTTTCCCTCTGACTCTGATCAACCGGCTTCACAAGTTCCAATACGAAGCATTCCTCTGATCAGAAGTCTCCTAGGTTAAAAGGTCAAGTCGCTATCCAAGTACAAAAGCAAGTGTACCTTCCTGACGACCTACCTAACGTTCTCAGCCACAGCAGAAGCTGGATTTTCCAGAACTGCCCTCCAACGGTAGCATTTCCCATGCAACGCTCAACCCTAATCCTTGGAGTATATATAGAGGCTGAAGATTGAAAGAAGCGGCAAGAAGAAAAAAATATACAAGAAGCAATACACACGCGCAAGATATATTCTAAGCTTTCTTTCATCTTGTAATTTATTTTAGTTTACACTCAGCTTATTCAGAAGCAAACCCTTGTAAACACCAACCTCAAACAGTTGTTTGATTTTCCTTTAGGAGATCAAGGTTGATCGGATCCTAGAGAAGACTAAGAGAGTGAATCTTAGTGTGAGCTAAGTCAGTGTAATTGTTAGTCACTTGTAGGTTTCAAGTGCAGTTGTAACTCTTACCTGATTAGTGGATTGCCTTCATTCTAAGAAGGAAGAAATCACCTTAACGGGTGGACTGGAGTAGCTTGAGTGATTTATCAAGTGAACCAGGATAAAATCCTTGTGTGCTTTTCTATCTCTATCTTTTGCACTTAGTTCTCGAAAAGATTTGTTAAAATCTTTAAGGTGGTAGTTTTGTACTGAAAACGTTATTCAAACCCCCCCTTTCTACCGTTTTTCATACCTTCAATTGGTATCAGAGCGCAAGTTCTGATTACCACACCTAACAGTGTTCAGTGATCCGGGCCGGTGTGAAAAACAATGGCTGCCACCACCAGTGAAACTCAAAGAGATGGTTACAACGCAAAGCCTCCTATGTTCGATGGTCAAAGGTTCGAATATTGGAAAGATAGACTGGAAAGTTTCTTTCTGGGTTTCGATGCAGATCTCTGGGATATCATTGTGGATGGCTATGAGCGTCCAGTTGATGCAGATGGCAAAAAGATCCCAAGGTCAGAGATGTCTGCAGATCAAAAGAAGCTGTACTCACAACATCATAAAGCAAGAGCAATTCTTCTAAGTGCTATCTCCTATGAGGAGTACCAGAAGATTACAGATCGTGAGTTTGCTAAAGGCATTTTTGATTCTCTGAAGATGTCTCATGAAGGAAACAAGAAAGTCAAAGAATCAAAGGCATTGTCTTTGATCCAAAAGTATGAATCCTTCATCATGGAGCCAAATGAGTCCATTGAAGAAATGTTCTCCAGATTTCAACTGCTTGTAGCTGGCATACGTCCTCTCAACAAGAGCTACACAACAAAAGATCACGTCATAAGGGTCATCAGGTGTCTTCCTGAAAGTTGGATGCCTTTGGTGACTTCAATAGAGCTCACGAGAGATGTTGAGAATATGAGTTTAGAAGAACTCATCAGCATTTTGAAATGCCATGAGCTGAAGCGCTCAGAGATGCAAGATCTGAGGAAAAAGTCCATAGCCTTGAAATCCAAATCTGAAAAGGCTAAGGTTGAGAAGTCAAAGGCTCTTCAAGCTGAAGAAGAAGAATCTGAAGAAGCATCAGAAGATTCTGATGAAGATGAGCTGACTCTGATCTCCAAGAGACTCAACCGCATCTGGAAGCACAGGCAGAGCAAGTTCAAAGGCTCTGGAAAGGCAAGAGGAAAGTCTGAATCCTCAGGTCAGAAGAAGTCATCAATCAAGGAAGTCACTTGCTTTGAGTGCAAAGAATCAGGGCACTACAAAAGTGACTGTCCAAAATTGAAGAAGGACAAGAAGCCAAAGAAGCACTTCAAGACCAAGAAGAGTCTGATGGTGACATTCGATGAATCAGAGTCAGAGGATGTTGACTCTGATGGTGAAGTCCAAGGACTCATGGCTATTGTCAAAGACAAAGGAACAGAGTCAAAGGAAGCTGTTGACTCTGACTCAGAATCAGAAGGAGATCCAGACTCTGACGATGAAAATGAGATATCCTTGATAGCTCCACTGAAACACCAATCATGGTATCTGGACAGTGGATGCTCGCGTCACATGACGGGAGAAAAGCGTATGTTCCGAGAGCTGAAACTTAAGCCTGGAGGCGAAGTTGGCTTTGGAGGAAATGAAAAGGGTAAAATTATTGGTACTGGTACTATTTGTGTAGATAGTAGTCCATGCATTGATAATGTTTTATTGGTAGACGGCTTAACACATAACTTATTGTCTATAAGTCAATTAGCTGACAAGGGTTATGATGTTATATTCAATCAAAAGTCCTGCCGGGCTGTAAGTCAGATCGATGGCTCTGTTCTGTTTAACAGCAAGAGGAAGAACAACATTTATAAGATCAGATTATCTGAGTTGGAGGCTCAGAATGTGAAGTGCCTTCTGTCTGTTAATGAAGAGCAGTGGGTATGGCATAGACGGTTAGGGCATGCCAGTATGAGAAAGATTTCTCAGCTGAGCAAGCTAAACCTTGTCAGGGGCTTACCCAATCTGAAGTTCGCTTCAGACGCTCTTTGTGAAGCATGTCAGAAAGGCAAATTCACAAAAGTCCCTTTCAAGGCAAAGAATGTTGTCTCAACCTCAAGGCCGTTAGAACTTCTGCATATCGACCTGTTTGGACCAGTGAAAACTGAGTCTATAGGTGGCAAGAGATATGGGATGGTTATCGTTGATGACTATAGCCGCTGGACATGGGTAAAGTTTCTAACCCGCAAGGATGAGTCTCATGCTGTGTTCTCTACCTTCATTGCTCAAGTGCAAAACGAGAAGGCTTGTAGAATTGTGCGTGTCAGAAGTGACCATGGTGGAGAGTTTGAGAATGACAAGTTTGAGAGTCTGTTTGATTCCTATGGAATTACACATGATTTCTCTTGTCCCAGAACTCCTCAACAAAATGGTGTTGTTGAGAGGAAGAACAGAACTCTTCAGGAGATGGCTAGAACCATGCTCCAAGAAACTGGCATGGCTAAGCACTTTTGGGCAGAGGCAGTAAATACAGCATGTTACATTCAGAACAGAATCTCTGTGAGACCAATTCTGAATAAGACTCCTTATGAATTGTGGAAGAACATAAAACCCAACATTTCTTATTTTCATCCTTTTGGCTGTGTTTGTTATGTTCTCAATACTAAGGATAGATTGCATAAATTTGATGCTAAATCTTCTAAGTGTCTATTACTTGGTTATTCTGATAGATCTAAAGGTTTTAGATTTTATAATACTGATGCTAAGACTATTGAAGAATCTATTCATGTTAGATTTGATGATAAGCTTGACTCTGACCAGTCAAAGCTAGTTGAAAAGTTTGCAGATTTAAGCATTAATGTTTCTGACAAAGGCAAAGCTCCAGAGGAAGTTGAGCCAGAGGAAGATGAACCAGAGGAAGAAGCTGGTCCCTCTAACTCACAAACTCTGAAGAAGAGCAGAATCACTGCAGCTCATCCTAAGGAATTGATTCTGGGCAACAAAGATGAACCAGTCAGAACCAGATCTGCCTTCAGACCCTCTGAAGAGACCTTGCTGAGTCTGAAAGGATTGGTGTCCTTAATTGAACCCAAGTCCATAGATGAAGCTCTTCAGGACAAGGATTGGATTCTGGCCATGGAAGAAGAATTGAATCAATTCTCCAAGAACGATGTTTGGAGCTTAGTGAAGAAGCCTGAGAATGTCCATGTTATTGGAACGAAATGGGTATTCAGAAACAAGCTAAATGAGAAAGGAGATGTAGTCAGAAACAAGGCAAGGCTAGTTGCTCAAGGCTACAGCCAGCAGGAAGGAATAGACTACACTGAAACATTTGCTCCAGTAGCAAGACTGGAAGCAATCAGACTATTGATTTCTTTCTCAGTAAATCACAACATAGTTCTACATCAGATGGACGTAAAGAGTGCCTTCCTAAATGGTTATATCTCAGAGGAAGTCTATGTTCATCAACCCCCAGGTTTTGAAGATGAAAAGAAACCAGACCATGTGTTCAAATTGAAGAAATCACTCTACGGTCTGAAGCAAGCTCCCAGAGCATGGTATGAGAGACTTAGCTCATTCCTTCTGGAGAATGAGTTTGTAAGGGGTAAAGTAGATACAACTCTCTTTTGCAAGACTTATAAAGATGATATCTTAATTGTGCAAATTTATGTTGATGATATTATATTTGGTTCTGCTAATCAATCTCTATGCAAAGAATTTTCTGAGATGATGCAGGCTGAATTTGAGATGAGTATGATGGGAGAATTAAAGTACTTTCTGGGAATACAAGTTGATCAAACACCAGAAGGAACATATATCCATCAGAGCAAGTACACTAAAGAACTTCTGAAGAAGTTCAATATGCTGGAATCTACAGTGGCCAAGACTCCAATGCATCCAACATGCATTCTGGAAAAAGAAGATATAAGTGGTAAAGTATGTCAGAAGCTCTATCGTGGCATGATAGGTTCACTTCTGTACTTAACTGCATCTAGGCCAGACATATTATTTAGTGTTCATTTATGTGCTCGTTTCCAATCAGATCCAAGGGAAACCCACTTAACTGCTGTTAAGAGGATCCTAAGGTATCTGAAAGGCACCACTAACCTTGGCTTGATGTAAAAGAAAACATCAGAGTATAAGCTTTCAGGTTATTGTGATGCTGATTATGCTGGAGATAGAACAGAGAGAAAAAGTACTTCTGGAAATTGTCAATTTCTGGGAAGCAATCTAGTCTCATGGGCAAGCAAGAGGCAATCAACCATTGCACTATCAACTGCAGAGGCAGAATATATCTCAGCAGCAATATGCAGCACTCAGATGCTCTGGATGAAACATCAGCTGGAGGATTATCAGATCCTTGAGAGCAATATCCCAATCTATTGTGATAACACTGCTGCAATTTCGTTGAGCAAGAATCCTATCTTGCATTCAAGGGCAAAGCACATTGAGGTAAAGTATCACTTCATTAGAGATTATGTGCAGAAGGGCGTACTTCTTCTGAAGTTTGTTGATACTGACCATCAATGGGCAGATATCTTTACAAAGCCCTTAGCTGAAGATAGATTTAATTTTATTCTGAAAAATCTAAACATGGACTTTTGTCCAGAGTGAAGATAGATCAGAACCTCTGACTATGATACTTCTTGATCAGAAGATGTCTAGTCCAGAAGGTAACTCAATCAGAGTGTGTGTGCCCACTGGTACTGACTCTGAAGCTGAGACAACAACACGTGCGTCAGAATTTCTGATGCATAGTTCCTTGTGCCCGTGTGACAGTCTGTTGTGATTGCGTGTAGATATGCTTATCTCCTGTGTGTGATTGTGTATTTTACTGTTACTGTCTATCTTTAATTTTCAACCGTTGATCTTAAAGTGCTTTTTGAATCAACAACGGTTATTTGATAAAACCCACTATACACACACGTTCTCTCTCACTTCCGGTTTTCACTCTCGCACTCCCTGCTTTTCAAAACCGCCTCCTTCGTGATTTCTCTCTCGATCTCTCTTCATCCTTCAAACTTCATCTTCTACCTCAAACCTTCAACCTCTTCAAAATGGTGAGACAAACCAGAAGATCTACTGCAGATGCACCTCAGTTCCCTCACATGGTAGTCGGGTTGGCAACGGGTCAACGGGGCTCTGAGAACCCAGCACAAGAACAAGCTCAAGCTCAAGAGGAGATTGTTCCTATTGCAGAACGGGGCTGTGCCGTTCACTGTGTATTTCCTCCTGAGGAACTCCAAGTCCTTGCAGAATGGAGATTCAACCTCGACAACTTGGCTGCAAATGGGTTTGATCTCCGTCCTGAAGTCCAAGCTCAAGGTTGGGGAAACTACTTCAATCGACTTCGAGGACCGGTGTATGAGAAGCTGGTAAAGGAATTCTGGAAGCACGCTGATTGTGATGACACTCAGGTGGTCTCTTACATACTGGGTAGGAAGATCATCATCACGGAGAAGTCATTCGTGAATCTGCTAGGTGCAGAAACTGCTCATGGGTATCGGTTCTCACTGACGGAATCGAAGCTGAAACCCAGAACCAAGGACATCGTCAACAAGGCCCTGTACACCACCTTCAAACCGGGCAAGACGAGCTACAAAGTGATGGACCTTCACCCCAAACTCAGGGTCTGGCACAAGATCCTGCTCAACTGCATCAATCAACGACCAAAGGGCAGTTCTCCAGACTACATCAACTTCAATCAGAAGGCGATGCTGTTCTTCATTCAAGACAAGGAGAAGATCTGCCTTCCCTACTTCCTGTTCTCCTATTTGAAGGAATGCATCCGGAAGTCTCGCACCACCTCCTCCATCAAGTCAGCCATCAAATATATCCCTTTTGGGAGGCTGATCTCAGACTTTCTCATTGAAAGCAACTTGGTGCAAGATTTGATCAATGCTGGTTGCACAGAGGACTTGAGCACAATTGTTAGCGATGTCTTCACTGCCAACTCTCTGAAGAAGATGGGTTTGGTCCAGAAGAAGATTGCTCCTACTCATGAGGACACATCTTCTGAGATCAGAGGAAGAAGAATGCCTCTGAATGACTACCCTCTGTGGACTCAAGCAGACCATCCTGAAGCCATCAGATGCTATGTTGAAGACCTCAGGGCTCAAGGATTCGAGATTGACCTTGATGATTTCGTCAGCAGACTTCCACCAGCTCCAGAGTTTCCTTCTCCTCCAAGAAGAAACCAAGAGGAAGATGGTTCTGGACGAATCCTCAGAGGAATTGATGTCCCTCTGGTCAAGAAGGCGAAGAGCAAGCCTGATGATGATGATGGTGATGATAGTGAGGATGGTCCTCCAAAGAAGAAGAGAAGAAAGTCAGAATTGTGGTGAAGCCTACTCGGGTGGAACCAGCTGCTGCAGAGGTCAGAAGGATGAACCTCCTGCAGAGTGACTCGATCTCAGCACATCAAGTAAGCCTGCACTTACCTCTGATGATGATTTGAATTTATTTGATGCACTCCCAATTTCTGCCTTACTCAACACTCTTCAAATCCCCTCACTCCTATTCATGAATCCCAGCCAGCCGCACAACCACCTCTCCACCACATTCCCCAAGATCTTCATTCTTTCAACCTTCTCCTACTGAAGCACCACTCTGGAATTTGCTTCAGAACCAATCCTCTAGTCAGAAGATCCAACCTCTCTCTTACCATTCCATACGACCATTACTTCTGAACCCATCATCCCCAACCAACCAGAACCCAAACCAACAGAACCACAACCCAGAACGTCTGATCACTCTGCCCCAGAGCATCAGCACGTCCTGCTGTCAGAACCACGGATACAACTCTTCATCAGCCTTCACACCTGTATCC